>NW_016690403.1:565198-615727 GCF_001604755.1 Lepidothrix coronata
AGAAAATGGCCACCGAATAGTCTTTTTTTATGAACCCCTATGCTCGGATTTTTCATCACAAAAAAGCCTGAGAAACAGATCCAATGCAAGTCTGACTACAAAAGGAACAGACATTTTTCATTAAACCTAGAGAACACAATATCTGCTTTATCTCTGCATACATTTCTGTGTTAGGGTTTGATTGCTTGATGGTATTCATAATGATTTGCAATTCTAATATCTTGCTCGGGATGAGAATCTGTAGCTATTTTGGGGGTTGAAGGGCTAATTCACAGCTGTTTATTGTGGCTTTGAGTGCCCCAGAACCTGAAGGACTAATCTTGCTCAGATCACCCAACACAGCTCCAAAGGCATCGCTGGGGGATTGCTGACAAGCCCTGTGGTGGCACCCGGGCTGTGCCTCCTGCAGGGACACCACAAAGTCACCTCCCGGGCTGCAGAGGGCAGGGGGAATAGTCTGATCTCAGTGAGAGCCTGGCAGGACACGGGCGGGGGGGCAGCTCTTTCCTTGTGCCCATGGACAGCAGCTCCTCTGGGAGTGGGCAGGACTCCTGCCAGGGGGGCTGAGCCAGGAGCTCCCTGGGGAGACAAGGAAACCAGGGGACCTCCAGTTTGCACAAGTGAAGCTCACTGGGGTTCGTGTTTCTCTGACAGAAAACTCCCTCCTGCTGGGTCACCATTTTACCTGTGCCTTTTCCCCACCTAAATTCTGACCCACTGTGTCCCGGAGGGTCTTTCTGTCCTGTAAAATCCTGTGCCAGTCACATCTATAAAAGAATGGCCAACTTTACTGGAGCTCACAGCATAAACCTACAGCTTATAGTGATGGATCAACTTGCCTGAGGTTGAGAAAGGAAGATCTTTACTTCTGAGGAATAAATTCCCCTCCCTAGTGCCAACGCCTGATAATGAGAAAAATTAAATAACCCCTGTAAACCCTGGGCATGTGAAGTAACTTCTGGTCCAGAGGAATGCAAACACCCTGCTAACATATACAAGAAATCCATGATAAAACATTCCCTATCAACAGGAGAAGTTGCTTCCATTTCAGTTAGACACAACAGTTGCCTTTTATTAAGTAAACAACATTTTCCTTGGATAGATGATTTGCAGAACTGATTTGTCTACATTCCTGCACTCTATACACACTGCAATTAAACACTTATATGTCAGGTAAATATTAAACATTGCAGGAATGAGAACCTACAAAATGATTCTTGCTTAAAAAAAGGTCTCATTAGTTTTCACTGAACAGAAGAAAAAGAATGGGGAAAAAAGCACATAAACCCAACCAACAAACCCAAACCAACAGAATCACTTCTGTCATGCATGTGAGCAAGGCTTGCAGTGTGACTTAGCAAATCTGAGTATCTTTTTAGGTCTTATATTATGTCATTAGACAGGAGTATAAACTAGAAACAAAAAACACATGATCAATAAATAAGCAAGACAGTAAACATAAAAGATTCATTGGAGCAATTTATATGTGTTCACAAACCTGTGGAGAAGTTTCTCTTAACTGAAGAAACGCACAGCTCTAAAGGCACTTTAACAACCCTACCTGATTTATTTCCTCATTTCCCACTCAAATAGTTTTAAATTTTCACATTGACTTTCAAAGATTGAGACGGTACTGAAAACAAAGAGCAGCCACCTGCCAACGATTTCATTAAAGGGGATCCCCAAAGGTTTTGTGGATCCCTTCTGTGTTTGTGGAGGGAAAATGGCAGTAATAAAAATCTCCTAAAATACAGGCAGAACATGTCCCCTAAGCTCTGCTCCAGGAATAAAGTTACACCAGTCACCTCTGGTCACATCAGAGGTTCTGCTGTGAGTTCTGCAGTTCCTCTGGACTCTGCAGCAGTTGGGGCTGATCTCACCCAGCCTCGGGTGAGCTCTGCTGGGGCTGGACCAGGGCTGAGCCAAAGCAACACAGACCCCAAGGGAAGGGCTCTTCACAATGGGGTTAAGGCACCTTGGCTCTCAAGGGAATTCTTCATACTTGTGCTTGAGGAACGACAGAACAGAGAAGTCAAGAGTGGAAGGTGTAGAAGATAAGTTCTGGGGTGCAGGGGAGCAGTGAATGACCTGCACCCCCCGGGCTGCCCGGGGCTGTGGGGCTGCCATCCTGCCAGAGGCCTCCAGGGCAGCACTTCAGCTCACTGGAGAGGTGAACAGACCTCAAATCAATGCATCTCTCAGAGAGGTCCTTCCACCATTCCTGAGCTGTGGGAAGTTCTGTTCCAGCACCCCGAGGAGGGGCAGCACTCTGGGCCAGCAGGGACAGCTCAGAGCCCCCAGGGACAGCCAGAGGGTTCCTCTGCAGCTCCCTGGGGGGAAAGGGCCTCCCCAGGGAGGCAGGATGCTGCTGTGCATCCAAGTGTGTCCTCAACACATTAGTTCTAAAAAAAACCCAAACAAAACCAGAGACAGAATATGTTTTCTTCAATGGTTCTCCTTTTTCCTTAATTTGTTGTGGTCATCTTGACCATTCCTGTCCCAGAACTGCTGGGGAATTTTTTACCCCAGTTGGATCAGACTCTGGTAAGAAGCTCATTTGTGCCAGTTCTCCAAACAGAACAGTGGGGGGAAGAGCACAGAGTTTACTCCCTGCACTTCCTATCCCAGTTGGCTCCTTCCAATACTGAACACAATCCTTTAGGATTGTCCAAAAGCTGACATTCTTGGCATCATTATATAAAACACTTAATATTGTTATGACTATCGGTATAAACTTACTTCTTTAGGGAAAAAAAAAGACCGAAATGGAAGTTTTGGAAACAAAGAACATTTCTGTCACTTGAGCACCCCAGGGTTCCGAATGATACTCCAAGGCTTTCTGATCCCACTGGGCTAAACCAGTGCAGTGTCCCAGTACTTGGACACTAGATGGCAATGTTAGATTTTATTTAGTCATGTGATCGCAGCAATGATCAAGTGGGATCTTCTAAGAGAAGAAAACCCTTTTTTGGGTTATAAAGGAAGAGAGGACTCTTTGATCTGGCTAAGAATTAAGATCTGAATCTTCATGAATAATCCATCTGTAATCATGGAAAATCAGCAAAGTACTTCTCCATGGGAAACAAAATAGAGGTGATGTGGATGTGATCACTGAGCAGAAGGAAAAAAGAACCTGTTGTGGTAAGAGCACAGTGTGAAGTAAAACCACAAGACCTTGTTATTGTCTCTTATGTGATACAGTCTCAGTGCTTCACATTAAGAAATGAAATAAATGTAAATTTAACAGTCTTTTACCAAATTCTTCCATTCTCTCTATTCCAGGTATTGAGACATCTGAGGACAGCAGGTTCCCCCAGACATGAATTTCAGCTTAAATTTCCCTCCAGTCTGGAGCAACCAGCTCTGTTTTAGTAAGGAAAGCAATTTTTGCACCTAGCACATACAACTGAAAAGAAGAAATGTTTTTAGGGCTAATCCTGGGAGAAATGATGTTAAAAGAGAGTTGAAGGAGAGATGATCCAGTTCTATAATATGCAGAAAGCATAGATTTTTACCAAAATCCCTACACAACAGAAAATGTGTGAAATAAAAGGTAATTTCTTTTTTCTTGCCAGTCTAACAGCTGCAACAACGGTTTTCTCTTAGTCTTTCTTTCAAATAAGAGCAAGAGTCAGGCAAAAGTCCAGAGATCAGCTCCATTCCCCGGCTTTTTATTCTGCCTTTCCTGCAAAACACCCTTTTATTCAAACCTATTTCCTGTTGAATGTTCAAAAGCTTCTTAAAATATTGTATACATGTCTCTCTCCATTAGCAATCCTTACCTACAGTAATGAACAGGGAAGTGCTAATATTTTATAAATAAAATCAACTTCTCTGCCTGTGTTGCCTCCCAGCCAAGCACTCCTTACCCTGAGCTGCACAGGGAATGTTAAACATGCAACCCTTCCCTCTCTTTGGGAAATGTGCCCCAGTCTTGTGGGCAGACAGATTTCAGAAATGCTGCCAGTCATTCAGTCACTGCTTTTTCTTATCATCACATTTGGGGAGAATCCCACCACCTAAAGAACACCCAACCCAACCCAGGAGCCCTTTTCCTTTGGTTGCAGTTCATCCTTCTCTTCACAGGCTTTGAGAAAACCGCGTGTCAAGAGAGATTTAATGAACCAACAAACTCAGTCTTGTGACTCAGTGACATCAATGATTATTTGAATGATTCTGACAGAGATAATTTTCTCAGAGAAAAAGAAGCTCAAGGTTAAATAATTTCAGAGAGAGGACAGAAGCACAGAGTTCAATTTTACAACAAACTGCCCCGTTTCCTTGTGGTTTGCTGCTCTCTAACCCAAGAATAGCAATCCAACCCAATCTGCTGGTGGGATGTTGTACTGCTGCCTTTTGGAAGCCATGGGGACAGAACTGCTTGGGTGTTAATCTAATTACCTGGTGGGAACACCTTGGGCAGTGTGGCTGAAAAGAGGCAAACACAGCAGGAGCTGCAACACAACTGCACCTCTGAACCCAGTCACAGGTGTTTTCTACCTGTCTCAGCCAAATTGATCTGTCATCTCTCCTTCCAACAGCTCTGTGATGGGTCAGACTTTGACTAATTTCCTGAACTACAGCTATAAAGGAAACACAACAGGAAGAGAAGGAAACAGGAAAGACAGGTTCAGTTTTGTATCTGAGATTCAAAAACTGGCAGAGGAACACTTTGCATTCAGAGCAACTTGGCCTTGGAAATGCAAATAAGTCGCAGAATTTGTAGACTACAATAGTCTCTCTGTACTGGTTAAAGGAGATAAATAAAGCTGAGAAGTACATTTCTATTAGCAGTTATGAGGCATAACTCTCCCACATCTGATTATTTGTTATTTATTCCTTGTGCAGCAGTGCCTTGAGGTCTCAGTAAATTCCAGACTCCTTAGTACAAGAGAAGAGATAATTCTTGTCTACAAGAGGCAAAGCAAGTGATGGAGGGAGGCAGAAGCAACACTTGTTTCATACAGAGTAGGGGAAAAGGGCGCAAAAAGAGAGAGCAAAGAATTTGAGGAGTTACTTTTAGCTGCTGCAAAAGAACCTCAGAATTAATCTTGGGACATGGTGCTGCTGTTTTTGGCTAAACAGAGCTCTGAGGGGGTGTGGAAACTTCAGTTCTATCAGTGCAGCAAGGTCAAAGTCTTATTTTTGCATAAACAGAATGATGCAGCTTTGTCAAAATGGTGAAGTACCACAGTAAAATGCATCAAAACCCTACACCCTGCATGAAAGCTGCTCCCTCCACATTTAAAGATTGTGTACGTCACAATACCTGAAACATTCATCTGAACAACATACAAGTCTTTCTAATGTGTTCCATGACTCCCTCAAGAGTTACAATAATTCTCCCACCTTCAGGACTCCCTGAAGTGAAATCAGGAAGTCTCAAAGCCTGAATTAGCTTCAATCATCTCCCTACAATGAAGACTGCAGAGTACTCTTGTGTGAGCTGAAGGTCTACTCAAAATATTAATTTTTAGTTATTTGTGTGGCTTAAAAGAAAGGATCAAATGTTTTGCAGATTTGAAATCTGCAGACTGACAACACCAATTACTGAAGAGCTTCCAAAGCCTCAAAGGGAGGATGTGAGTCCAGGAGAGTTTTGGCTTTATGTTCCTGAGAATGACATATTGTGCTCAGAAGATCAATAGGAAAAGAGAAAGGCAATACCCCAAATACCACCTGCTGTTCTTTTGGACAGATCTCTCTGCTCTGGGCAGTCTGCCCAAGGAACAGCAAAAGCTTTGTCCAAATATAGATTGCATTAAAAACAACTCTGTGGCCTTCCTGCTTAAACCAGAGCTTGAGTTTGGCCTCCAAGGCTTCTCCTGTCTCCTGTGAGTGCAGCTCGGGGGGGGCAGCACTACACTCACTGCTGGGGCACAGCTCAGGGGTTTGGGGGCCAGCTGGGGGAGTGGAGTCCCTCAGTTCCTGACACAATCACTCAGCTGGGATTTTTCATAACATGACACACCAAAAAGTCCAAGTCAAGCTTCTCTCCAAAGCTGCCATCAATAACATTATACAGCACTGATTTAAAGAGCAGTTCAGTGGAAAAAAGCCCAAGTAACAGAGCAAGGACCAAATGTCTAAGTTGTCCTTTGAATTCAAAGTCAAGACATAAATCTTAGGGGTTTTTTTTTGTCATTGCTGGGGTTTTATTTATTTTTTTTTAATGAAGGAAAGGTCTTAAAAAAAACCACACTAAAACTCCCACATAAACCAAACAACAAATTCTGATTTCCCACTGATTAAGGCTACACCCCCCATGACATGCACTGCCCTAGAAGATCTGGTACTGACAATAAAACTCTAGTTCCAGTGCTCGTGTACCTTTAAGAACTTAAGAATGTAAACGGGGCACGTTTGTTTATAGGGAGTTATGTACCTTTTATTGGATCAACTGAGGGAGCCAGAGAAAAAACTAAGTAAGATTTCAGGCACTTGTAAACTGAAGTGAAATCCCTCAGCAGAATGAGTCAAGAATGCAATATGATCATTTTGGTGGTCAAAATCATATCACATATTTATTATTTCTCTTTTCATATGCATTCTTGTTTTTGCTATTTTATTACTGAGAGGATTAAATCTGGATGCTTGAATACTCTCATATCTTAGTTCTACTTGACAGATTAAAATAAGTTTTAGGAGATTTTAATAACGAGAAGTCAAAAAAGTAAGAAGGAAAAAATCCTGTGCAGATGCCTTGAGTCACAGGGCAGAGACACTCATGATTGCACAGACCTTGGAGAGGGCTCTGGAGGCTCCTCCTGCTCTGAAGTGCATCCAAAAACTGATACCTGCAGTGTATGCATTCAGGGCACCTGGTAGGTCACAATTCCTAAAGGGCATTTAAGTACCAGAGCAGTTTGATGAGGCCCTTTCAGCTCAAGGTCTCACCATTTAACAGATTCCTGGGAGAAAAACTCAAGTGGTTTTTTCTCTTGATTACTGAGAGGGTTCAGTGAGAGGGACTGTGGGACTCTCTGAGTGGTAGGAGAGCTGAGGAGCTACTGGAGAGCCAAGTGTGCAGGTGTTTCTGTGCAGGTGACAGCCTTTCTTGGGGCTGCTTTGTGAGAGCTGTTGCTCTGCAAATATAGATCTGCAGCTGCCCATCTTTACATCTGTACTTTGCTGTCCTTGGTGTGTATGGGCACAGGGCACCATGTCCTGCTTTGTTCAGCTGCATCTCCCACCCAGCTCAAACACATGAGCTCTGTGGGCACTGGGAATAAGGAGTAAGGTGTTGCTCTGTAAAACATACCAAAAAATTAAATTGCACCAGTATTCAGAATTTAAGATATCAGTGCCTTATCACAGCAAATGCTCCCTGAACACCCTGGGCACAGAGAGAGTACATTTCCAAAGAGCTCTGAACCACCACAAAAGTAACACAGCAAAAAACAGCTTGTGAAGAAACGGTGTGTTAAACACTAATTATTGAAAACATTAGCTGGTGTGCTCCAAGCAAGAGCATTCAAAACATTCCATTAAAAGAAAAAATACATTCCAAGAATGTAGAAAACAGACCAGACGTCTGGTAAATCTTCTGGCTACTAAATTCAAGCTGGCTTTCCCAAGGGCACCCAGGCATTCCCCAATGACAGCAGTTTTGATGACAAATATTGGAAAACATGGTGCCAAGTGGCAGCAGTGGAGGTACCAGAGCACAGAGCCCACGGAGGGACAGAGAGCAAAGTCACCTTTGCTCTGAGTGAGCTCTGCTCTCTTTGCAACACAGGCATGGCCAAGTCTCTCAGCAGCCTTTCAAACCAGCCACACTGAACCAAACTGAACCAACCAACCCAAACCCAACCCCCAAAAACCCACTGCAGGGAGTTCCTGAACTGTGCTCTGCAGCTGCTGCAGAGTTGCTTTAATGGCCCAGTGCAAGGGCTCAGTCTGCAGGAGATGGGGCAGGTACAAGGCACAGCTCAGAACTGTGTGTTTGTCTTTGCATTTGGAGATAAAAGTTATTAATACGTTAAATACCAATTGATTATCCAAACCATTTATTCGGGATTAGGGAACATTAAAAACGTACCTCATGCGTAACCGCTCATCAGCCACAGATTCAAACTTAATAAACTGGGATTTAATTGTATCTTGTTAAATTTAGCAGTCATCTTAATCATAATTAAAAGCATTTCCAAGATGCAATTTAAATCATTACCAAAACCTCTTGCCAGTCCATTTCCAAACCAAAAATAAAATGATCTGGAGTTGCTATTGATTTTTTGCCTCCTCCAAGCTGACTGCATTAATTTATACCCAACCCTGCCTTGTGCCCCAGTAACCATGATTAACCCACATCAGCCAGAACCAGAAAAGCTGCTTAAGGTGATGGCCAAGACAATAAAATACAACACTACCAACGGCTATAAAAGGCTTTGCCTCACTGCACTGATTTCTTTGGAGCCTCCCCTGGGCAGCAGCCCTGCAGAGCTCCAGCTCTGGGCAGGATTGTCCAGTACAGGACTGTACAACACTCCTGGGAGGTGGTAAAAATGAAATACTGCAAAGTGAGGCCTGGAACTCACAGTCAGCTGGAAGGAAGGGGACAAGGACCTTGGATTTGCAAATTCTTTCATGTCAGCAAGCAAAGATTGCAGGGTGCTGTCACATTCAGGCACAGGATGCTCATGTTTGCCCTGTTCTCTCTTCACCAGAGGAGAGGAGGAAGAGCTCAGAGGAGGGGCACTGCCCCACTCCTGGGGTTTGCTGTTGTCCCTGAGGATCTGAACGCTGCTGATGCAGGGAGGGAGCTGGGAAAGGCTGGGAGTTCACCCAGCCCAGTGTGGCACTGGGGTCTGGCCAGCCCGGGCTGGGGTCTGCTCTGCATCCAGCAGTGCTGGAGCTCATGGCGCTGCACAGGGAATGCACCTTCCTGGGCACATGGGACAGCTGGATGGGCACTTTGGTAACACATTTATGTTCTATCCATTGCCAGGAGAAGTGGGATAGAGTGTGTGAGGGTAAAACAAGAAAAAAGGGGACTCTCATCACCAACAGCACAACATCTGCTTTCCCCAGAGCATGTGGATGTGCATCAGCACAATACCAGAGAGCACAGACACAGCATTAACTTTGCTGAAAAATACATGTACCTGGGAAAAAAAAAAGAATAGTATTTTACTTTGGTTCTGATAGTCCAAACTGTCACTTCTTTTTTTCCATGTAACTGTTCCTATAGATGGATAAATGGATTATGAGATGTTTTTACCACAGAATTGGCCCAATTTGTCTTACTGTTTTGAAAAATCTGTCGTTAGAATTGATTCACAAATCAATTCTCTAATATTTTGAAATAGTGTCAGAAAAAGGACTGGGAATAGTCTTCTGTGTGCCAAGCAATAAGGTATATAAATATGGCAAAAATTTGGTGCTACTTAAGTGACTCAATTAATGCAGTGGGAAATGACAGATGTAAAGACATGCTTTCTGTTTGCTCTTTGCATCTTTCTACTCTGGTTGTAGAAGTTCCAGCCCTTGAGCTTTATTCTCCTACAGTTTAAATGAATTTTTTTCCTGTTTTGAGCACTTTAACTGTTTGCTGTATTGTGGTGTACATCTATCTGTATTAAAGCTCATTTAATACACCAGGGCTCATACTTCAGTCTGCAATCCTCTCAAGTCTCCTTTATTGTTTGTTCCACAGCCTCTGCTGCTCCAAATTTAGTTTAATAAGCAACTAACTAGTTCAGTCTCCCCGTCAGTCATGTATATACATTAGACACTGTCTGTGTTCAAGGACTACCCTTTGGGAGCCCTGCTTAATACTTCTCTCCAATTTAGAAGAGCTTTTCTGACAAGCAATTGCTTGTTGCCATTTTTTTCAGCTGTCTTTATCCTCTGTATCCACTCTCCTGTCCTCCCTTGGCTGGCTGCAGCTTTCAATTTAAGCAGAAGTCCGTGAAGCAGAACTTTTGCAAAGACTTTTGTCCAAACCCATAAATTAAGCTGCATACAGGGCACTGTGGAGGCTATTGCCATGGCTTCAAAAGAAGCAGCAAGAAAATTTGGCTGAGCAGGAGCCACTCTGTTCCTGCAATGTTGCCTCTCTGGTCCCTCTGGCTCCTTCTGACAAGGTTAAGGGAAGACATGGATGGTTCATCCTGTATTTCTTTCTAACATGTTGAGAGAGATTCTGCTCTGAGTGTCATCAAATTACCCGTGGAGGAACTCCACAGATTTCAGATTTAGTGTATCCCTCACCTTCCCTCTTGCACGGATGTCAGAGTTCAACATCTGCTGTTCCAGTCCAGCACTGAGCACAGCAGCAAACCAAGATGCCTCCCAAGTGGATCAGGGAGCAAGACTTCTCTTTAAAAAACCCACAAACCAACCAACCAACCAAAAAAGGCACTCTAAGATTAATGTAAGCCCTCTGCATGGAACAAGGGCATGACATGCTCAGGATTTGTTGTGCAGAGAAGAGTTCAAGTTGAGAATTCTGCCCTCAGGGACAGCCACTGCCCTTGGTCTGTGCCTCCCGCTCCCAGCACAGCACTGGAACAGGAGCAGGCAGAGTTTAAGAACCCTGCATCCAGCCAACCTTCATGACTATTTCAGGGCTCTGTAAGGACTCTCCCATGATTTGTAACCAGAACATCTGCCACCTCTTGTTCAGCTGAACATCCTCCCCGTGTCTCAGAGAGCAGCCGCTTCTCTGCCAACACTGAGTGCACATGTAAAGATGCTGAAAATTGTTCCCCAAACTACCAACCACTTAACTGCCTTCTCTCTCTGGGCATCTTAATGGCACTACAAGAAAGGAAGCACATATTTGCTGCTGTTTTGCATGGAAGTCAATGGCCATGGAACACTGATCTAACACAGCCACTGCACTGGCATCTGTGGGAGTGTTCCCAGCACTTCCTGCACTGGGAGACATCTGAGCTCCTTCTCCCTGGGTGAAACCCTTGGAGCATCCTTGGAAAAACAACATAAATACATCTGAGAGAGTGAAATGGCAGAAGGAAAGAACAGAAACGGAGCTGATCTGCAAGTACAAGAGCAATTCCTCCTGGGCTCCCATTGTGGCCTCTGGGCTGCAGTCATGTCAGGTTGCTTCAGGGGGAAGGAAAATGGGAACTGGGTACAAGGAGGATATATCAGGCAATATAATCTGACCAAAGAAAACCTCTGACCAAGGAAAAAAATCTGACCAAGGACAACTGAAAACCAGGCAAAGACCTTCCAAGTGAAGGTGTCCTCAATTTAACTAGTGCATAAAACTTCTCTTTTCCTCCAGGAAATTTGTGTGCTGAATCCCCTCAGATCCAAGGAATTAATGCCCTTCTCTTTGCATTCAGTAGTTGACAGGAGAGAAAATACAAATCAATAAGAGGTCTCTGTGCCATTAACAGGTTTGTTGCAACTTTTATATTAAAGCAAAAAGTGAGTCAAACGCAGAGTGCCACTGGAAAGCACATCTTAGCTGCTCTAAATGGACAGATGGGGAACAAGGCTGATGAAATGAGAGATAGAACCTCACAGGAAAGGGTGGAGGAGGTCCTCTATCTGCATTCTCATCTAAATGCCACCTCCATCAGGATAAAGAAGTGCCTTTGTGAAGATGAAGGACCAATGTGCAGATGTCCACCCCATGGCTGAGGTGAAGGACTCAGCACAGGTGTCCAGCCCAGGGTACAACATCCCCTTTGTTATAATAGGGTCAAAAATAAAAACTGAAACCACACCTTCTGTTGCAGCAAACACCAAGCAGTGGATGTGCATCCCGGTGGCAAACCCGGACAGGGAAGGGGGGGCTGTCAAACAGCCACTGCCCCTCCCAGGACTGACCCCAGGGAAGGGTCCCAGCCCTGCCAGGGCTCTGCTGGGGGTTATCAGCTGGATGGGATGTGGTGGCTTTCCAGATGTGCAAAGCCTTTAGAAACAGCTCTGCCAAAAGAAAATGTCACAAACTTTTCTGAGGCCTTTCAGAGTCCCTGTTCCAAAATCTCTGAGGAAGTCTCAGTGTACGGTTCATTTTACAACTTCCTATAGAGCTCTTAATTCCAGTTTTTACTTTACCCTTACTTTCCTTCAGTAACCCATGAGCATACAGATCATTACCAAAAACCCTGCTTAAAGGCCCTATCTAATAGAAAATCCCCACTGTGTTATGCATCATAAAGCAGATCATTTTTGCAAAGAAATCAGAGTAGAAATAGGTAGGTTGTTAACTTTACTATAGAAATAGAGATAGGAATTTTCCTGAATCCCACAACTTTTGGAGTACTGACAGAAATCAAACCTGCTTTGTTATAGACTGTTCTCCTGTGCACTCCTTCACAAAGCCAATTTTTTTTAGATCCACCATATTCTTTCATGCATCTCCAACAGAAAATGAGCTCATTTACTTCTTTCATAAGCTACAAGATGTGGAGCCTGCAGAATTTTTCAATCAATTACAAAATGTAATGCCTTCATCAAGCTGGTAATTTGAGGGGAAAGGAGGCTTTCTGTTCTGGTTTAATGGCTACAAGAAATTAGATATTAAGTGGACTATACCAATAACTACAATTTCAGGTTTTCTGAAAAGCTGTATTTTGAATGGAAAGAATATATATTTATTTTCTTCATGTGATGCTTTGAACAGATCATGTTTATTTTAGTACCAGTAATTAATTTCATTTTATAACTAGTGGAACTAGTAAGATTTAGTAAAGAATCCACCATCTTAATCCATAAATTTAATCTCTCTTTATGGAAAACAACCATTATATAACAAGAGAGATCCTGCACAAGCTCCAGGGAGTACAAGCCTGTCCCCTCTGCACCCCTTTTCTCTCTCAGCTCTACATTCACCCCTTACAGAGTTATATCTATTTACTCCCTAAAACTGCAGTCATGTTTGATTGACTTTTCACCATGCTCAGGTATTACATGACATTTGCTTGGCAGCAGAAGACAAAACACTTTCTCCATGCTGTAAGGTGAGGTGCAAACAATTTGAGAAGAAAGCAAGATGTAACACAGGCCTGGTCTGCTGAATTTATTTATATCAGACATTAGAAACCACTGCCACAAAAAATCTGGTGACACATCATTCAACAGCAACAGCAGAGCCTTCAACTTGAAGGTTAGGCCTAAAACACAAATTAATTTACCTCTGATCAAAGCATAATGACACGAAGCAGCACCAAGGCATTCATCATTCCCCAGTCTCTCCTGACCTGTTGAACTCAGTACAACCATGGCTGCAAATTTTAGGAGGGCAGCAGCACCTGTGTCACCCCAGGCTCCCCAAAAACAGGCACAGCAGGACAAGGTGCAGGGCAGGACTGCTCTGGGAAGCACAGGGGGGAGGGATCAGCCCACCCAAACTTCACCCTTGGCTCTGGAAAAACTGCCCAGAATATGGGGGATTACCTGTGAAGGTTCTTCCACCCTGTGCATGTGAGTTTGGAGCTTCTAAACTCTGAGTCTTTTGTGTTTCATACCTAATTTTATGAACAAACTAAGCCCCACAGGTATTACAAATCCTCCAGATTCTTGAAACATGGAGTGCTTGCAAAACTCCCTCTGCAGTGGGTGCAACACTTGTCTAGAAATAACGAGGAGCAGCTGATTTAGTGAGGAGGCAGGATCAAAGGAGCTGGGCTGGATTCACCTGCTTTGACAGTCAGAAATCCCTAAAAGGAACTGCTAATCCTGTGTAGGTGTGCCATGTGTGCCATGCCAGACTGCTGTCTGTCTGAGGAACAGAGAAACCCACATTCCTGGGGAAATGGAACAGAAACAGAAAATACTCAAAAAAATAACTTAATTTTAAATAACTGGTTTGGACGTAGAGAAATACGTAAAATAGAGAAATACTGCTGAAAGCACTGCTCATGAGCATTTACACCTGAGGAGAGCAGCAGCCACTGGAACAAATGGTGACCAGTCCTCTGGACATGGTAAAGCTGCAGGAAACAACAGCTAAGGACTGATGAGATCCCCAGTTGTGACCATCCAGCCCTGGAACAAATCAGTCACATCTTTAACCCCAGGAGAGACATTAGTGAGAGATGAACGTGTGTTAAAACAGGAGATATCTGGCAGGCAGCAATCACCAGCCCCAGCACTGAGCTGAGCAGGCTCTGGGAGAAGGGGCAGCCCTGGAGCTCCCCAGGGCCAGCTCTGCACAAATGAACAGGGTTTGCACCTTGGCACCAGCAATGGGCACAGGACTGCCAGGTGCCAGCAACAACACACAGATGCTGAAAGAGAAAACCTGTCTCCCTTTGCTCCCTGGCTGATGTGAAGAAATGAGTTGTGTTCAGGAAACACAGTGACAAACATTCCCTTTTCTACCAGGCTCCAAAGGATTTAGGACAGTAGATGACAGGATCTGTTCTAACACATAGTGTCAAACAAATTAACATAAACCAAGAAAGGCCCAGAGCTGCCCAGCAGACAGCCAGGGCCCCAAGACACACACATCATGTCCCTGGGATGTGATACACTAATAATGGGAAATTTGGATTACCCCTGCAGAAAGCTGATTGTTTAACACAGCTGTTGCTCCAGACATGGACTCTGGCTGCCTTTTGCAACACCACTGGGCCATATGTGAGCATCTATCACACTTCAAACCAGGATGCCCTTTGTGGTGGGAAAGCTCCGGCTCTCCAGTGAAAATATTTCCCTTTGTATCTCACTCATCAGCTGTGGGAAAAGCATCCTCTCCTACAAGAAAGTGATTTAGGAATTGCAGTTGTTATATTGCAGGAAAACAAGATTCCTATTTTCACTGCTCTGTTAGTTCTATTTTCACTCTGCTTTACAGTTTGCCCCTTGCTTCTACTTTCCTGTTTTCTTCAGATTACATCCTAAATATCAGCTGCCAGCACTCCAACCTACTTATAGCCCATCTGGTAGGAAGCAATTGCTACAGATTCTCAGCTTATCCTCCAATCCAACACATACCAGTACATTATTTAATATTTTTTTCACCTAGAAATTACCACAGAATAAAAATCTTTACAACTATCCTCTGTTGTTTAACTGAATAGCTGTTGACCTGCTCCCGAGCCAGACTGGCTGAGTTATTATGATGGAATTTTAGCAAACCCTTTGAAAATCAGATGTTTCTCTCTCTGCAGATGAGAAGCAGTGACAGAACAGTGAGGCTTTAACATGCTGTCAGTGGCTGCAGACAAAGGCTGCAGTTCTTGGGGGATCACCAGCCTGGGAGCTTTGTTGCCTCAAGATTAAGCCACTCTGAGGAGGAGCTACAATCACACCAGGAGTTCCCTGGGTCCTAATCCTGGAAGGGGCAAATTTATCTCTTCAGATACTGAAATTCAGGAATGGTATCTTAGAAGTCATCCTTCACTCCAGTGGTGTTTCACATCACATCCACCAGGGAAGGCAGAACTGCCAAGATGGGTTTCCAGAGAGAACCTGAGCAATCCCAGCAGTTCTCATGGGAGGTGGGAAGTGGGAGAGGGGGAAGGATCTCAAAGCTTTCTTTTCCCCGTGTGTGTTAAACTCAGTTCAGTGTGTCCCTTGGAGTGGAACACACACACACACACCAGCTCGAATTACACAAAATCAGTGAAATCACAGAACAGCCTGGGTTAGAAGGGACACACAAGGATCATTGAGTCCAGTTCCTGGCCCTGCACAGCACAGCCCCAAAATCCCACCATGTGCCTCACAGCATTGTCCAAAGGCTTCTTGAGCTCTGGCAGGAAAAATAAAAGACTTAGTAGCCAAATTTTGATGAGGCAACAAAAAGCAACATAAGAAGAAATATTTACAAATACGAATAAAAGTAGAATTTAAATTAGTTTGTGTATGTCAAAAGGAAAAAAGGGCTGTCAGTTGAAATAAGATGAAACATTCAGGTGATGTATTACGGGTAATTATAACATTCTGAAAAGAAAACAAAATATATGATTTGCCTAATTAGTAACTTAATGTAACAGTTCCTTTGTTAATAAACCAGAATCATCTGTGAATCATGGCTGCATAATTTCATGACTTGAACACTGAGGAGGGTTAGACACAGCTACAGGACAAGCCTCTCATCTGCAGAAAACCTCAAATTTTGTAACTAAAAATGGTTAATATTTAACATTTCAATGGGAAATCTCCACCTTTGGGTTATAATGATGAGCCAAACAACAGCTTTAAACAGATCCAAGTACCTAATATGAGTAAATAATGTATAAATAAGAGTCCACAAGAACGAGGACTTTTTAATGGCCTTGAGCTCACATACTCTGCCAATGCAATGCCTTTACCAGAGACAGGATACAATTCATTTGCTGCCCTACAGACACCACTCTAAACTTGATTTACTGTCTGCAGTGGAAGGATTAACATAACAGCAGTTTGCCAACTGTTTTCTCCGGCGTGTCTGAGAGGAAGGAAAACACCAGAACTGTTCTCCCACTGTGTGCTCACCTCCCACCTGGGGAGTCAAAATGAACCTTCAACAGAACATGTCAAAACATCATCATTCCTGTCAAACACTGGGTAAGAAAAGCAGAAACTTCAGTCACATTGTAGGAACCCTAATTTACCTTGTTTTATTAAAATGCACAAAGCTGGGCTAAGAATATATTTAAGAAGATAGAAATTGTTCTTCTCCCAAGTGGCTCGTGCATATTTTACCTCTGAGAACTCACAGATTTGTCCACCTCCCTTACACAGGTCCCAAGCCTTTAATCCAAAGCTAAACCACAGCTAATACCTTTGTGGCTGAAGTTGAGAGGGTGAAAATCATTTTTTAGCTGTTATTGTTGCAGTTTGCTGTCAATTGTACATATGAAGAGTTAGGGATCAGCTGGGAATCCAGACAGGAGATTCCTCTAAGGTAATAAAACCAGCTAACAATTAAACACAGGGTAAATGGGTGTGACAGTATTGACCTGAGCCTGCAGACAGGCTGAAACAGCCCCAAGAAATATGGAATTTTTCATTATGTCTGTGATTGTCAAATAAGGTAACCTTGAACTAAGTTTAACGTTTTCACTATTATTTAAACTGAAGGGAGGCAAATTATAAAGTCACAGGAACTGGAACAACTTATCCATGGATGACAAATTGCAGGTTGGTGTTGTCACATGTCCAGATCATGCCACAAAAATGCCCTCAGTGTGCAGAGCTCTGCCAGCAGCTGGCTCTGGGCAGGTTCTCTGCAGCCCCTGTTGATCCCGACACGTTACAGAGCAAGAGCAAAACCACCATGGGATGAAACATCCCCGGGGGAGAAGGGCTGAAAGTCCTGTTTTGCTCACAGAGCTTTAAAAGTGCTGAGTAGCCACGTTTCCAGAATGATATAGGTGGAAAAACAAATCAATTGTTGGGTTAACAAACCCATTTTTCCCTCTGATTTCCTTGATTTAAGATGATTATAATCCAGTTTGTTTGTGATATGGAAGCCAGCTCAGGGGCTGTGTCTCAAGGACACTGGAATGTAAAAGTAAAGGCTCTTCAAACTGCTCTTTATGTGCATATTGGCTATTACTCCATGACCAAGGTCTATAAATCTCTACCCTGAAAGAATAATAGCCCTTATTGATTATAGTTTGATCATGCAAGATAAAGCAAGTGGCAATAATAAATCATCTTTATGGATTATTGTGTACATCAATGAATGGGATTAAATGCACGTTTCACATGTTTGCTGATGCCTCTGCTTTGTATGTGAGTGAGGATGTTTCTGTGGCTAATCTGATAATGAACTGTCACATGGAAATGGAAGAAACACTTTCAGTCATTTTAAACCATCAGTCTTCTGTCTCAAGAGCAAACACTGGGAAATGCTGGTACATAAATCATCTTATCACTGGTCCTAAAAACAGAGTTTTACATTAACTTAATTAAAAGGCTGCATGAAAACACCCCTGAAATTCAGTAAATGGCAGCAGACATACCAGGCAGATAACCTGTACCCACCTTAATTGTGCATACAACAGCTGCTCTGGGATCCTCTTAGGAATTAAACTCTTAAATTACACTAATTTTGCAATTTACCTAGATTATCTGAGTCACCCAGGAGATTTCTCTGACTTGCTGGGAAGAATAGCTCCTCACTGAATTCAAAGGGTTTGAACATTAAGCCAAGATATTCAGGATTCTTTCCCCACAAACAGAACCCCTTTGGCCCTTTTAATTCTGTGAATAAGAGATTGTGCAAACCCCAGAAATGGAAGAGATACAAAAATTCCTCCTACTTCTAAGATCTATTTCTGCTACTCCTGGAGCTACAGGATGAACAGTATTTCGAGAAACATTCAAAGGTGATGTGCTGAAATTGTGAATTTTGGTGAAGTGTAACTCCTTAGGACAGCAGTGCTAAATGTGCCTGGGCAGGAATTCAGTGTCACCCACCCCAGTCTGCCCTGAGCCACCTCCCACCTGACACTTGTGTGACACTTCTGTGTTAGAACCAACTTTTCTCCATTTCTCCTGCCCCCTCCCTCTTTTGTTCATCTACTTAATTGAGAAAGAAATATGGGGGTTTCCTTAGCCTGGGCTTTTACTTGAACAAACAGAACTTGACTCTTTAGTCCCCATAACAAACCCCAGAATCTGACTCAGGGAAAAAGAAATAAAACAATAAAATAAGATTAAGGCCCTAATTATGGGCTCTCTAAAAGTGCTGTTGTGGTTAAGTGACTTTTTTTTTTTTTAACTAATCACTAGTGGTCAAAGGAACTTGCAACATTTTGCTATTAGTTTTTAGAATATTTAATGTGTCAGAGAAATGCTTCTCCCATTTTCCCACCAGCAGTGGAGGCACAACCAGAGCAGCAGCTGGATGGCTCCATCCACTCTTCAGCCACACCCCATTTACTCCTGAACCAAAATTCCAGTTTCATCTCCTGGTGGAACAAGCCCTGTCTCCAGCAGAGTTGGCTGTGCATGTGATCATCCCATGCCAGGGTTACATCCTTCATGGTGCAGGCTCTGGGAAACAAGGACCTTGTTGGGGTAAGTCCTGTCTGCACAGAACACTAAATTCTCCTCTGCCTGGGAGGTTTGAAGGCACAGAGCACACGTGGGAAGGGCGTCCTGCAAGGCAGGGCAAGACAACTTTGCCATCCCCCCTCACCTGGCAATTAAACACTGGATTCTGTGGCAGAAGGACAGAAAAAGCATGTGTGGAGAGTCACCCAGAAAATAAGGCAATCTGTAAGGTCAATCAGGTCACTTCTTGGTTCTAATCAGGACTCTCAGACCCTTCAGAATATTGCTCAGGTCAAAATATGACTTTGTCAAGACATGGCAAATGTAAGCTTAAAAACCAAAATACCACCAGCAAACCCAGATTTTGAAAGGTTAGAAAGAACAGCACATTCAAGAACTTTTAACTAGTGAAAAGCAATTTCCTCTCTAGACAGCAATTACTTGAAACTCCCCATCTCCTGAATCATTAAAATTCAAAACAAGTGTGGTGGAGCATTGGCAAAAGTCACTAGATGGTCATAGGAAGGAGCTTGCAATCCTGGAATGACAATTAATTCAAATCAATACAGAAATTAGAAGGAAAGATTAGAGATTCCTGAAATGCACCCATTAAGAACCAGTTTATGTTTTTAGCAAAATGAATCCTGATAAACGATCAGTAAGGCTTCAATTAAGAGTCAAACTGAAGTCCTCCAACTTCTTTTTAAAACTCAGTGTTAATATACTGCCAATCCTCAGAAAGAAATGCAGCTGTTTGCTCTGGTTTGTAGCAAACCTCTGCAAAAGTTTGACACAGCCCTGAGGCTGGGACAGGGAAAGGAAAACCCGGCCCAGGGAAACAAATGGACAAGGTTAGATTATTTGAGAGGGCTGAGCTGTTTTTCCCCTAAAATCTGCAACAGGAAGACTGAGCTGCAATATGAAAAGCTGGCAGAAGGATCAGTCAGGGTGTGTAGAAGGAAGATGTTTGTTCTCAGAGTGCTCCTGGAGGATGGGCTGGTGCCTCTCAGCACTGACAGGGGCAGAGTCGGGCACAGGAACCATCTCCCTGCCCAGGCACTGCAGGGTTTGGGTCCAGCTCCACATCTGGGCACACAATGAGCCACTGCTCACCCCCTCCAACACAAACAGCACACTGTAAAATGCCATGCAAGAATTCAAAGCAATTTTCCCTCTGGATGTCTCCCAACAAATTCTCATTATGTATCAAGGCTGACAGGCAAAGCTTTGCAACATTCGAGGTAATTATCTGAACTTTCCCCTCAACAAATCAAATAAACAACAACTCCCTGCTCATGTTGCAGTCCTCCTCTCCCGTTTATTTTCTCTTCATTTGACAACAGAGAATGGCCTGATGCTTTTCCTTTTTTCCTCTCTGTGAAACAGGGTGATAAAAAATGGAAAATGCACATGCACACCAGCAGATGACAGCCTGCCATGGCTGTAAATTATTCCAGGAAAGAGCTGTTCTTACAGCTCTCCTGAAAGCATTTGACATATTGTTGGTATTTTGAAAACCAGTGAGCCACCATTGTGAGCAATGAGAATAAAGCATTTCCCTATAATCTTTTTTACAGGGGATGACATTACTGAATAGATGTCTTGCCTCTCCACCCATCACATTTGCCTAAAGCATCACAAGAGTGAATTAAAAAACATCATACCATTATCTCTGGTGTGATAAAAGGTCACTGCTGAAAGCATCCTCTGCCTGCCTGCAGCCTGCTGGGAAGAGAATAAAAATCCTGAGGAAGATGTATCTCCTTCCATTTCTAAAGGTGTGAACAACCCCAAAAGATCTGCTTTAGGAACATAAGGACATCTGGAATTTTTAAGCTGAAGAGTCCTGGCAGTCCCCCACCCCCTGCACATCCCAAAACAGGACAGGACATTGGAAAGAAATGAGCTTCTCCATCAGCAGCCTGCAGTGTAGGACAGTGTGTTCAGGCTCTTCAAATGACTCCTGAGAAGCCATTTGCTTCAAACAAATACATTTGTGCAAATTATTGTCCTGAGCTCCCTGAGAGAAGCCAGGAAAGGTGCCTGCAGGAGAAGAGTTCTGTCCCCTCCCCAGCACAGGCCCCAGTCAGGCAGCAGGAGGTTGGCACAGCTGAGATCTCCTGGGGGCAAGAAATATTCCATGGGATGCAGGAGAAGGGAAAGGTTGAAGCCACACAGACTGTAAAGGGGTGGAGGGGGAGAAAAGGAGAACAACCTCCACCCCTGACAAAGTTTTCTGTGACGTGGAAATAAATCATGCAGTTCTACCAGGCTCACAATGCTCAGCACAGCTGCACGAAAACATCGGACCAGAGAATAACAAGATGTTTTACTTTCCTTTTTAAACCTATTTCTTATTAATGACCTCTTCCAAGGGCTTCCACTTCTGTTCTCACTCTTGAAACTCTCATTAAACTTGGCAGACTGGTTCCAGGCACTGTAACCCTGAGAGCTGGGCTACCTTTAAAGAGGGGCAGAATTGTCAGTACATTGAGCCTCAAGCTACATTTGCTTCACAGCCAGAATTGGGGGAATTAATAACCCCTCACGAGCACCATTTCTAGAAATGAGTGGAAAGTTGCACATATCCTTTGGTGTTAACTCAGGGATGGGGCTGGGAGATGAGAATATCAGCAGGGCATTTGTGCAATTACTAAACACAGTGTATAAAGTGTTGTTAATGATCCTAACACTTAATGAGTACTGAGCAATACAATATTAAAAGCACATTGAGGTTTTATTTCTATAGTTAACTGGTGATATAAATTACACTAAAAGTCCATTTTCATCTTTCTGCAAGGCCTTCATGTCTGAAGTGCTGCAGCATCCCCAGCACTGTGCAATGAAAGATGCCCAAGAGTATAATTTTCATTATTATTTTCTTTATCTAATAGTTTGAGCTTTCTAGTAGTAAACTATCTGCAGACTGCTTTGCCAACAACTTTCCATATCTTCTGAGCTGCATTATCCCTGCATGGGAAGGCTGGGACACCTGGACATGTGCTGTGACAACGTGGCCTCAGCAGTGACCACAGACCACAACAGCCCCCAAACTCCATTTGGGACCCTCCTCATTAGTGGGAACTCATTCCAGGCTCAAGGCACTTCTGCCCAAACAGTCTATCTGTGGGAAAGCTGCAAGCCTCTGTCTGCAGCCTTTCAGGTTAAAGAGCCTCTAAAACAATAAAAATGGAAAGCTGCAAAAACAAGAACAGCCTTGATTTCACATACAACCCATGAGTCATGTACGAAGACACCCAGGACATGAGTCACTGCTGCTTTCTCACTGTACACCCTGTCATCCAATTTATCAATAGTTCTTTGGTAGCATCAACTTCAGTATTTCACACAGATTCACAAAGAACAAAAACTGCACAACAGACAACATTAAAAAACAATCAACCAAATCTGTTCACAAAACAGCTTTAGAAAAGACTAGAGGGCTACAGAAAAGTATAAAATATCAGGCAGAGATACAAAACTAAACAACATTATCAGCCCTGATTAAAAAAAATATCAAGGCCAAATATTTTGACACTGACTAAAAATATTTTGCTGTTGTTACATTGCCCTTGTTGCTGTTGAGTGATATCTCAAGAGATGACTTGGACATGGCAGAGGTGCCAGGAGAACTGGAAGTGAGCAGTTGGCAGGAGAAGACACCTGAGATGTCTGAAAAGGAAAGGCCAGAAAGGGCTCTTGCACTTTGTGCAGAACTGAGATCTTAAGGAATGGTTCCAGTCCAAGTTTTGAAAAGTTTGAAGGGATTTCAGAAATTCTGGTGCTATTTACCTGCCCAAGGCCCTCTCAAATTTAATTAGGAAGGTTTGCTAGCAGCTGTCCTTTTGGATTTCTGCCTCAGCTCAACTGGAACCAGGTAGACTTGTGAAGGCAGCAAAAGGCAGCAGCAGAGCTTGACTGAGGTCAAGGCATCACCTGTGTCACTGCAGCAGAAACCCTGCACTGAAATAAGGCTGACAAGCCAGAGCAGATGTGAGGGTACCATCCTAAGCATGCCAGGAGCAGTGGTTAATTAGAAGATAAGGAAAATGTATTAGCACAGCAAAAATAATGAGCTCATAAAATTGAGTACATTTGACAGAAAAGAATATTGGGGAGAATACCAAAGGTTACAGAAGGAGCAAGTGCAATTTCCAGCCTTAACCATATCTATATTTAAGATTTTAAAAGCATTTCTGAAGCTCCTTTAGTTAAAATTAAAACCAAAATGCTTCTGACAAGTTCAAGCTGTTTTACTATTCCTGACGTGTGCATTTTGTTTCTTTCTGTTCATACTTGGCTACCAGTGAAACCATAACCCTGCCTGCCCCTGTTCAAAATGAAAACTCTTCCTCTGAAAACAGACATTTTCTGGAGTTATCTTCCCACCTTCACAAATCCTTGCTTTGGTGGTTTCTACCTGCACAGGTGCTTTATAAAGACATGCAAAGGTCACTTATGGATGGGATTTCAGTTGTTGCTACTTAAGATATTTCTCTGATGTTCTGCCACCTTATAAAACATGGGATCATCAGTTTATGATGATCAAGGCAAACACAATAATTCAACAAAGTTTTGTATTTTCAATAGTTTTTAAATGAATTTTTATGGCTGCAAAGCTGGGGAACCTCACAGCAATTTTCTGCAAATCCCCAGGCACCAACCAACTCTAATGGCACCAAGAACTAAAGCAGGATTTCAGTAATTTCTGATTTTCTTCCCTAGAGATCACTTATCTCTGGCACCACATTTTCTCCACTCCCCTTCTCTGCAATCTCTAAATCAGGAGCAGAGAAGGTCCAGGCTCCCTCCCTCCAGGTCACCAGCCCAGGACTAAAGAGGATACAGAGAAAACATTCACTTTGCTCCATCTCCAAGACTGAGTTCGACAACAGAAACCAAAGTGAGGACACAGGAAACACCCTTTGGTTCAATGTTTTTGCTGTTCTTCATCCTTGTCCTCCCAGGGCCAGTTGTCCAGGACTTGGCAGAAGTTGCATCTTTTTCAGTATGAAGCAGCTCACAATCATACAAAGTTAATACACCCCAGCTAAAATTCATTAAGTGTGTAAAGAAGGGATGGAATTATCGTGTTCACAGAGTTACACAGACTAAGAGGAGATTTTAAAGTGCAAGGTTTGACTCCTGTTACTGTAGGTTGCTGCTCAGCATCAGGATCCACAAAGTCAAGGACACACTGAAGAGTCTGGGAAGTTAGTAACTACCAATTAACTAATCAACATTGCTAATTATCATAAACAGTCATTCCTCTTCTATTCCTAAGATGGTGGAAAAAGAGTTGGGACTAATAACACCAACAGTTAAATATTTATAAGTTGCTATCTTTAAACTATTTTTCTTTTTACTTTTCAGTTGAAAGTGCTGACAATTCCATAATCTTTTGCAAAAAGTTGCAGTATATTCTTCAAGATAAAGTTTCATATGAAGGCAGAAACTTCTGTCTTTGGTGCAGGGCACTAATTAGCTGTGTGCCTACTGCATAATGAAAAAAGAAAAAGGCTGCTAACATTTTCAGAAACCTGAGATTTTCTGGTCATGTTTTCAATGCCCATCTTTTCACCTTTATTTTGGGAAGGAGCAGGAGTCGTCTGAAAATCACCTACTTGGTAACTTTTGTTGACACAAGGAGTCATTTGTGATCATGCATTGTCATCCTGGGCTGTCAACTCCACTCAGAGTCAGCAAGACAAGAGATTAATGTCTTCCAGGGAGGTGCAAGTTTTAGATATAGAGAATTCATCCATAAAAAAATAAACTAAGAAACCCATATTTACTTAGAAAGGAAGGCAGAGCTGGGCCACCTCAGCACAGGATTGGGAAAGAAGCTTAAAGTGTGTCCAAACCTCTCGGAATGTCAATGAGATTTGCGAAGCTCTATCCCTTCTGCATCCGTGGAAATTCTCAACCTATAAAACATTGGCTACAAGTCAAAATGATTGTGGTGAATTACATGGCTTTTGCTTTCATCTTTTGGGTCAATCCAAGCCCCAAAGTGAAGCCAAATACGTGTCCTGGGAACCTGCAACAAGGAAAAACAGAGGACGTTTTCTGAATCCCCGTGAAGGGATTAGTGAAGCCCCGTGTGCTGGGCTGGAATCAGGGGAGGAAATGCAAAGCCACGATATAAATTACACAGACCAATGGCTTCGGTTAGAAAAACAGAAAAATAACCTCTGGATGTTTGCTGTGAAGGTGTTATAACGAGTAGCTGCTGGATTAAGCTGTTTGAATTTACATGGAAAGCAAAAACTCCTAAGCAGAAACTGAGCCCATCCCAAAAGCAGCTCCCTGCAGATTGGTCGTGCCCGTGTTCTTTGGCTGCACCATCTCTGTGCACAACAGTTCAATCTCAGCAGCTGGCTGGCAGGAAAAGAGCTCTGTGTGTTCAGCACCCTCACCCCTGTGAGCAGGAGCAGGGCCAGCACAGCCCTGCCTGCACAGCTCAGAGCTGGGGACAGTGAGCACAGAACAGGACTGTGCTGCAAGTTCCCCTCAAATGCCGGATTGAGCTCAGGATGGATGAACTCCCTGTCAAACCCACGTGCAGAGAAAACAAAGAGCCCAGGTAAGGAGGGCTGGGAGAAGCTCAGGAAGGTGAGCACAGCACCAGCACTCACAGGCACTCCCTGCACCTCCAGCCCCTCTGGTCACTGAGGCACATTCCCATATGGAAGCACACTGAAATCCCATGGAAAGTCAGGAATCATTACCCAACTCGACTGAAGCCACCTCATTTCCCAGGCAGCACCTCCCTCTTCAACAGGATAAACAGAAGATTAATGGAGGTGAGGGTCAGGGTGAAGCAAGGACTGACCCCACAGACTGTCTCTGGTTTTGGCTCAGATCATTAGGCAGGGCAGGGGCATCTTGGGAGGAGCATTAGGAAATATGAACATTTCAGGAGTTCCTTGGGATTGCTGAACTTAATGCATTGGCTCCATCCCCAACCCTGGGAAACCTTGAAATGGAAAGTTCACCAAGCAGTGCAAAACTGAGTGAACATTGCAGTTCCCCTGGAAGAGTTCATATCTGAAATTACATAAGTGATCTGAATTGAGTGAGAGCCGCAACCCTTGGGAGCAATTTCCAGCAGCGCTAATGAGAGCACACTGAGTTCTTTATGTCCAGAAACTGTCACTGTTTGCAGGAGTATTGGGAGCACATCTTGCTGCTGACTCACAGATGTCAAGCATATTATATCACCTTTCAGTGGTTCTGTTTAGTCAGCTAGAAAGTTCAGCATCTGGTTCCCATTTGGGAGTTTATTTATATAGAACACCTACTTACATTCTACACACACAGAGATTAACTGTAAAGACACAAAGGACTGATGACTAAAGGCAGCATTAATGTGGATACATTCAGCTACATATCCATAGGACCAGGGGGGAAAAAAAAAAGATACAGCCATGTTGAGAGGATTACTCAAGTTTTTAAGTTATGATTTTGGGAGCCAGAATACCGAAGTTGTTAAATTATCCAGGACAGTCGGTGTGTAGATCTATCATTTACTCCTTAATTCAGCTGGAAGTTTTTAAGGTTCCCTTCCCAGTTTGCTGGACAGTTGTAATGGATGAGTGGTGGAAATACTCTGTTATCACTCACTCAAAAGGGGCAGTGAGTGAACAGACAGGGAAGGCAAAGCTGTGCTGTTATTTCTGATTGCAAAGGATCGGAGGTTTCAAAAAAAGACCTTTATTAAAAGACAATGCCAATACTGCTCAGGTACAAACCCCACTGGGTAGGAAACACTGGTTTCTGTTTCTCATCACTGTCCTGAAAAGCACAAAACAGGCCCTGGTCCATCAATGCATTCCTTGGTCTAACAGGCTGCACAAATCAGACTGTACCATGATGTACCTTTACCAATTAAAAAAAAGTAGAATGCTAAAAATGCTTTGGTGTCCTTTATTTTCCTCTCTGAGAATTCATATTTAATATTTGATTTTGACAGGGACTGTTGGACTTGCATGCTGCTGGTTTGTGCCACGGGACAGTTTGGGATGCCCTCCTTCAGTCCTTGTTGCAAGAGACTCTGATCTTGCCCTCTTTTCCTGGCGTTGTTTCAAGCAGGACACTGCAAATCCCAGCTCCCAGGCCAGCCTACATTTCCCTCTCTCCCCTCAAACCGAGCTCCAGCGAGCGGGGCTGTTTCCCTGTGCAGGGCTGGCTCTGGAATCCGCGGTTTGAGCCGCACCTTGGAACAGCCTGAAAGGTTCCCTCCTCCTCCTCCTCCCCCCTCTGCCCGCAGCACTCGTGTGATGGATATTTCAGACATTTGCCACCAGAGGGAGATGACAAAATTCCACAAATGAAAAAAGACAGGAATTGACTGAGACAGCTAAACCCTTTTTTTTCCCTCCCCTCTAGATGGCTGGAAACCAACTGCATTTCACAGCACAGGCTCAGCTCGATGTGCATGTCATAGCTGACGAGCATTTAAACTTCATTTACTATTTTTTCCTTCGGTAGAGCAAGAAGAAAAAGGAAAAAAGGATTTTACTATTACACAGCTTTTTAACCATTAGCATTGATTCTTTGCCCCTTTTGTAAAAGCCAATTTTTGATTAATTGACGTTCTCAGAGGCTGATTTACTTCATCTATAGAAATATGTGTAAGAAATGGGATTCTTCCTTAAACAGTGTTCAAGACCTGTTAGTTAAGCCAGAAATGCCTGGAGGAAGTGGAATTTATTGGAGTCCTTTTCCCTTTTGAAAGGGACAGTGCCCAGAAGCACTGACAGGGCTGGGATTCAGCCCCAGATTCTGAAAGCTCTGAGGGATCAGGGACACCCTGAGGAGAGCAGACACCACCCAGACCTGCTGAGTCAGAGCCAGAGGCACAGTCTCCAAAGTGCTCTGGAATACTCCAGGGAACACACAAATGAAAAGCTGATCTACACTGAAATCAGAAGTTTCTTTCAGCCTTGCTTGAACAAGCAAAGGGGCAATATGTATTTTGGAGTTTTAAAAAATAGAGCTTTTGGTGGCAAAAAGCAGCTGCCAGTTTCTTCATGGAAGAGAACTCCCAGCAAAGTCCAGAGCAGCTTTTTGGACAACAGCCTGCAAATATTCATACAACTGGTTCACCTTTAACACGAGCCACACACACAACTCTCCCTTCTCCAAGATCTTTGCCATTTGTGCCTGTACAATGAGCTGCATTTGAGGGATCTATTCTGCATACGAGTTAGAATTATCTTTCTGAAAAAGTTGCTATCTTTTCATAAGGAGGGCCAGTTTTTAATAGAATCATCCTTTTAATTAGAACAATTAGCTCCACTAAACCTTTTTTTTCTAGTCTAATCAAGTAACAAGACAGAGAGCACAATGTGGTGCATTCCTGAGCAATAACAGCAATAAAAATAGAGAACAATGAAATGGATAGTTCACACCCCATGAAACAACATAACAACCAAGTCTGTTAATTAAAGCATTTTTCTCCAGCATTTATCCCTTTCACTTCTGAATTATTTCTTTTCCTTCTAGAGACACAACTGAAAACCTCTCCACTTACACTGTTAACCACAACTGCTGTCAGCAGACCCAGTTTTTCCCTGAGCACTGGGATGAAGACACTGCTGGGAGCTGTCCCAAAGGCTGTCCTGGAGTCCCCACTGTCACCCGGGGTCCCTCCTGTCTGGATCCTTGATCCTATCCCTGTATTCCCCTGGAAAGGTTCCTCTCTGCTGTGAGGAACCAACCCCACTATGAGCTGGGCTTTCCCTTTTGGATGTGCCCCAGGTTCTCCAGTTGCCAGAAAGGAGCACTCCTGATGTCCTGGGCCCTTCTGATGGGCACTAACACACACAGGAAATTTGTGCCATGCTTGGCTGGTTAATCTGAGTTCTAGAAATATATGGGAAAGACAGAGGAAAAAAAAAGATGACAAATTCTCTGAAGGGCTTTCATACAGAAAGCTGAGATTTCATTCAGTCTGTGTTTGGAGTCCCTGCGAAAACAGTTTCCAGTTCTTTTCTTTTAGCAAAACACTGAGTGGTTATTACAAGAGAGCTTAGCATATCCCTAAATGTTTTTACACTGAAACAAAGGGAATTTGATTTCACTGAAGGCAAAATTTAACCTACCACTGGCAGTTTGATTTTCCTCCCTAGAACCTCACAGTTGTTTCAGTGGAGGAAAATGAATGAGAAATTCATGGAAAAAAATAAATTAAATCAATCCCACTGCCACTGTGGGCCTTGCTCAGCAGAGCAGCATATTCAGAACTCCTGGGAGCTGAAGGAGAGGAGGGCTCTGGGTCCCTGCAGGCTCAGCTCTGCCCTGGTAGCAGCTCCTCTCACCCCTGTGCCCAGTGCCCTCTGCCCAGCACAGTTCACCCCCTGCTCAGGGGGCATTTCTAACGAAGTGCTGCTCACACTCAGCCAGCAGAAGGGTTCCAACAACCCCCTCTCTGTGCACAGAGACCATCCAACCCTGCTGCTGACAAGAGCAGTGTTAATCATTCCTTCATTAATGCAGCTTTGGCCTGTATCAGATACAATTATGGAAACTGGAATAAGAGGTGGAACATGATTAAACTTTCAAATAAATCCATGGTGGTTCACTTCAAGGCAAGACTGAATTCTCTTAATGACTTGCAACTCCATGCTGTGGATGGTGAATAAACTATAATTTTGTGAATAACTATATAGTAACTGAGAGGAAAAAAGTTGACTCTTTTTATCTCTGTAGCCAAACACAGTGATAGACCTAATTTACCTTTTGATTAAGTCTGACCTTGAAGGCTGCCTTCTTAGGAACACTGCAAGTCATTTTTGAATAAACTGAGATTGCAATTAAAACAAAATAGAACAAAGTAGTGTGGTTTGCATTACAGAACATTTACTCAAATAATGCAAATATTTGTTTAAAAAAATTAACTGCATTTTGGCTATGTGTTACACCAACTAATTAGTCATCACATCACATTCACTTAATTACCAATTGTTCATTTTCAACAGTTAAGTTTGAATTAATTATCAGAATCCTCATTAAACTGTCTGCCAAATCAGATATCACATTAAAAATTACAGAAAGGAGGAATGAGGCTCTCACCGGGTCCTCATGGACTTTCCCTGGGCAGAGCTCTCCCTTTGCAGCCAGAAGCTCCATGATATAAAATATATAATTTTATAGTTTCAAATAACTGTAGATTTTCTATTGCACTTGTAAACCTCCTACACCTTAACCTGAACAAAACAATTTATCTGTCCCTGAAAACCAGGATTTTGAGGTCTGTGAAGTAAGATGATGATATTTAAACAGCAGATTTTAAAACAAGTGCAAGACAGTCACAGGTGATCAAGTAAATAGTTATTTATATATTTATTGTTATAAAGTTACCAGCATATGGAAGGATTCCAGCTACTGGAGGTAGCTTGGGTATTTCCTGAATTTTAAAACTTCTGAGAAATTTTCCAATAGAAACAGGCAGTGAGGTAAAATCAGTTGTGATGGATTTCTGAGCACAGTGCAACTACTAAGTCAAAACTACAGATGGCCCATTACATTACAGATCTAATTTAAATGCTCATTTTCTGTTTCAGACAACACTTTGCAATGTAACTCCAAATCTACTCTGACCACACAGCAGAAATAACTGAGAACGTTTCAACTGAGCCTCTGTGTGTTCCCATCTTTATTTCTAAATTTCTCAATATTTTCTGCCCCACTTCAGGAGGATGAAAATATTTCCCCTGGTGATGCTCACCCAGGTTATAAACTCTGCCCCAAAGCTCCTCTCTCCTTCCAGGAGACCCAGCTGGGCAGAGGAGCTGCTCTGCAGGGTGAGCTCTGGGACAGCTCGAGGCCCTTGGAGAGGACACAGGGGAGCTCTCTCTGCTCCCTGCCAAGCACCAGCCAGGAGAGGGAAAACCAACAGCAACAGCACATCTGTGGATGGGAACAACCAGACCTCCCCCAGCCCTCTCAACACCCCCAGCTCCCTTGGCACTGCTGCTCAAATTAAACACCCACAGCTCAAAGCAGCAGCATCACAAGAAAGCCCCACTGATGGTCACTGGTGTGGGGAAGAGGAGCTGTGAGCAGAGGGTTCCTTTGGATTATCCTCAGCAGACAAACTTGAACAAATCAGTTTTATGAACTCCCAGGTTTACTTAGGAATTATGAACCTTTAAATTGCTTGTTAATATACACAAAGTATAACCCCCCCAAAGCATAACCAAAGAGAACTTAAAAAGTGTTAAATGCAATGACCTGCTCTGCACATTGCCCAAACCTTAAAGGGATATCTATTCTTGATTCTAGCTGAAAGTTGGCAGATTTTTAAATTAAAAAATCCACTATCAGTGGCAGATTAAAAATAACACAGGAAGCAATTTAGGACAAACATACTGAACTACAGCCTCTAAAAAGAAAATGGAAATCAAGGACGAAATTATTAAAATGTTAATCCCATCTCAGAAGTCTAAACTCGTGTACCTTACAGCTTCATATCTTACATACGCATAAAGAATGACAATATTCTTGCAATAAAACCTGTTTTGGTGTAAACTCAGAGAACTTTAAGCACAATCTCCAAATTTATCTCAGTGCAGAATCTTAGAAGTGTGGTCTATATATCCTTGGGCTTCCCTGACACCAGCACATACATGAAAATAGACCATATTTATGGATCATTCAGGGCTCCAGATCAGACCCAAACTGAGGCACTGCTGTAAATACCACAGCCATGGAATTCAGTGTATTAACAAGCTGCATTGGAGCTCTACAGAACTACCAGGGATCTGTCAGAATAAAATTTAACCTCAAAAGCAACAGCCCCATCACAGAGGAAGGAAAGTAGGAATGGCAGGCAAGGATCTGACCTTTCAGACCAGGGCTTGATTAAAGAGACTTTACTTTGGGATCCACTTCAGGTTGAACCCAGTTATCAGCGTCATTTGTAAGCTTAAACACTCTGAAAATATCCTATCGAGTTATCCTGGCTAAAGCTCAGCTCTGAATCTTCCTGCAATTTGGGAAGTCTCTAAAGGGACATTACAGATTCCTGCTTAATTTTTCTTTTCGTTTTAATGAGCTTTGATATGCACCAAAGCAAGCATATGGTTTTGTTATAACAGCAACTGTGAGAACTACAAAAGCAGCCTTTTGCCAATAAACCAATTTAAATCATTGCATAAATAAAGGCTAATGGTTGGGTTTCATTTAACTTTGCACTTCTGTTGAAATTACTGCCCTGCCTCCTTCAAGGAGGTGATTTACATCAATTCCCACTGATGGCTGAGGAGAATCCATCATCCCTCTAACAGACCTGCCAATGCTGTCAGAGTGAAACATCATCTTTCCATTCTGCAAACACACCAGAGCACAGAGAGTAACTTGGCCTGAGAAACAATTCTCCAAGATATTCTGCAAGTGTCTGGTTTGACAAAACAGAATTTGTGCCTGAAGGAGCAGAGGGCAGATGAATTTCCATCCAATACTTTTAAAACAGCAGTTGAAGGAATCAGTGCTACTTCACATTTGTTTTTATGAAAAAAAACAAAACAGAAAACACCAAACACCCAACAAAAAACAAAAACAAACAAAAAACCCCCACAACCCAAAACCCCAAAAGAACCCCTAAAATAAAACAAAATCCAACTCTAAAACAAAAATGGGTGTCACAAACCAATCAGAATAAAATTAAATTCCCCCTGACTTCTGGGTTTGCTTTTGTTACTGGTTTTCCCCTCAGTGTAACTGGTGGCAGCAAACATAGCTCCCATCTTTCTAAAGGCATTTCTACTCAACTATCTCTGTTCCACCAAAACACCTGCATCAATATAGATCAATCAAAAAATCACATTGTGCTACACTCTGGACAGAAGGCAGTTTCCAGCATTCAGACAGAATTCCTTTGTCCTGTGCTGGGAGTGCCTTTGCACAAAGAGCTCACACAGACCTTACAAAATCCCTCTGACATTCTCTGCAGTGTTAACAAAAGCTAAACTCATTTTGGAGGAGGCTGAAGAGAGAACAAATGACTGGTTCAGGTAAAGCACAGTTTTGGCAGGAGTCCAGCAGCCCAGGTTCTTGTCTGCTCTTATAGTCGTGACTTCTTTGGAGATTTGTCAAATGTGAGGAAAATCTTCATGGCTTGAAAACGTGGACCTTGTCAGAGACTGAGGGAAGGAAAGGGTGGGAGGGAATCAGAGCTGGGGACATCCTGAAAGTCAGCAAGAGGAGATGAGAGACAACCGTCCTGGTGGCCTAAACCTGTGGAATCATTTGAGGGTGTGTGAGAAGGTGCCTCCTGTGCCGTGGTGCTGCAGCAGGGCAGGGTGAGGAGGGGCATTGGAGGGCAGTGACCATGGTTTGTGTGGTGGATTCTGCAACCAGGGCAGAACTGCCCTGACAGACAACATTGTTCAATGAAAGGGACATTTGGGACACCTGAGTTCTGACTTTCTGGAGTGGCTTTCAGCAGCAAGATGTAGTGTAAGCATGGCATCATTTGGAAGGATGTCTCTCAAAGGAGCACAACTCTGTTTCTGCCTTTTCTTTCCAGCTCAATTCCATGGGAATGAACACGCCAGCCTGGGAGTGTGAAGGGCTGAACCACAGAGATTTCTAAATCCACTCATTACCAAAAGAAAACATCCTTTCCAAAAGTACTTCAAAAATTTAAATGCTTTGAAAGTGTGACTCAAAAATTAACTCCCAGAAACTGGGATTTACAATAGCTAGCTGAAATTGGTATGTCAACACTCTCAGATCACCCCAGTAAATTTTCCTGCTAATCACCAGTTGTTAAAAAGGGCAAAGAAGAGCTCTAATTTTTGCTTTTAGGCCCCCACATTTACTGTTGAAGCTCTGAGATCTACAGGAGTTCTGTTGCCAGGGAAAGTTCAGAAAATCATTAGGACACATCTGACTGTCTGTCAAGACTTCTCAGTCACTTGTTTTCCTCTTTTCATAAGTGCCTAAAATCAAGCAAATAACACCTCAGCAACAAACATTGACACAAGTGGAGGCACCAAAGGAACTCAGAAGGAGAAACCATCCATCCCTGAACCAACCCTTCAGATAAACACTAAATCTGCCCTAAAGAAATACAGAAAGACACTTTCTATATTTAAATAACATGCAATTTCTTTAATGAAGCCTCATTAAGTGTCATGTAGATTAAAACCAGTGACTATCAATCAATTTATCAGTTGGAGAATAAGAGAGTGAGAAAAGGGACTGATCTGAAAGTGTCATTTAAAACTCAGCCTCCCTTTTTAGGGCAGATAGTGAAGATAAAATGCTGTTCTCTAGAAGTCACCTTAAGGTCAAATTATTTTGTCCAAATAAATCCCAAGGGTTCCTTTCAGGGGAAGTGCACCAGAACTGAATGTACCTACTGGGTCCAATGAAATAAATGGGAGTCTTTCAACCTGACTGAAGCAGGCATTAGAGAACACTGCCACTGTTTAAATACAGAGCAGAGAACTTCATCCCCATATCAACTACATGGAGATAAGTTATTTTTATAACAGGTATTTTGGTGGTGTTTTGATTTCCTTTGCTTCTTCATTTTTTTCCCCCAAAGTCTTCAAAAAAAATCAATTACAGCCAAGTATAAGAGCACAAAACTCCCATGTGGAATAAGCCTGGAGAAGTTTATTCCCCTAAAACTGCTAGGCCACATCCTGTTACTGTTCACACAGCTTCAAGTCAGATATCATTCCAGGGAGCCTTCAGGGAATGCCTTGGTTTTAAGGGATTTAGCAGGACATTATGTAGTTTAGAGGCCCAACCTACATTTTATAGATAATTGTATTCCTACCACACAGTTTTATCCAAAGAGCTTAAGAAACACCCTAATGTGATATTCTGTAAAAATTGACAGGAATTGAGAGTAATTTCTCTGAAGCTGAACAGAATAGTCAATGGAGAGTTAATGCAAATGGCAGAGAACAGGCACAGTCTGACAGTGCCAAAGAGCAGAAAACAAACCCCTCACAACCCCTGAGCAAGTCTGAGTGAGCAGAACTTTCATACAAGGCTGGGCTTTGCACCCTGTGGCCACAGCAGTTTGGATTTGGGGTAGAAGGTCTCCTAATCATGTTTTTCTACTGTCCAACTACAGTCATGTTTTGCTTTCCTGTCCTGCAAATTCGTTTATGTGGTTTTTTTAAATGAGTTTTAATCACCTGCGTTTTGTATCCACTGAAAACGTCTCTCATATCTTGTCTTCCTGGCCTCAGCCAGGAAGATTGCAGCAGGATAAGAATTTCTGGAGAATCCTTTCTTTTTCCTCATGAGCAGCACACAGACAGGGTCACTGAAACCTGCACAAAATACTCTTAATCATCCACTCGTTTCAGGAAACTCTTATTCAGGTTCCCTGGTAGTGCTCAGAAATCTTGTCCTCTTTTTCACCAACAAAAGGTGCTGATCACCTACATACCCTCTAATTTAAAGTTCTGAAAATCTAGTTCTGAATATCCTGGAACCTGAAAACCCCTTCACTGCTTTGTAAATATCAAGGTCTCAGAGCTTTTCCTTTGTAAGTTCTAAAGTAGCATTTCTCAATTGCAATTCTTGTGAAATACATGTTACACCAAAAGCTCCTTCAAATACAGCCAGTTATTTCTGTGTATGTGCAATACACTGCTTAGGGACATTTGCTTATTCAGCTGAATATTAACAACTAATGAGTATTTCTTAGATCAGTTCTGAAGCAGAAAATTTACCTAGGAATACCACAGCAATGTTTATTCTCTTTTCAGCATTGAACATGGACTGGAAAAATCCACAGTATCTTAAATGTTAGGTAATGGCACTTACAAGCTAAAATGCATGAGCCTCTATTATCATTCTTTCCTCTTCTCATGGTGCTTCTCAGTGCATAAACTCATTTTTTTGCCAGAAAAGCAACTTCTTTCTGCAACAGGGAAACAAAAAACCAACTGTGGTTGTTTCCTGCTACTCTCAGCCCAATGCCTTGGCCCCAACAAATTCCTATTAATATTTTTTATTATTTCTCTAACATAATACTGAAAATCATTAATGTGGCCTGTTGCGTAAGAGCATCTGTGACACATGAATGAAGAAAACACTTTCAGAAGAGACTAAATTATATTTTTGTTTGCCTATAGTTAATTTGAATTTATTGAAAAGCTGCTTAGCTCCTACAGCCTGTGGAAAGAACCAAGGTGAGATGTGGTCAGTGGAAATCACTGCCACAGGAAATGGGTTTTGTTATCAGCATTGCTCCAGGGCATTTGGAGCCCCTCTATAGGGAGTGATTTCTTAACCAGTCTATGAGTTACAACTTGTGTATCTGCTATTTGAAAATTAAGCTTCTAATCTCCAAACAGTGAGGAAACCCTCTCTGCCTCTCACCTGGTAAGATTTTCATCTGAAATAGTTGAAATGCTAAAGGCAAGTGAGGGTGTCAGGGGTAACCAGCAGAACTGGGATCTTCATTCCTCAGCCCTAAGTTGGTTTTAAGGTAGGGATTTTTACTTCTAAATCCATTTATTGAATTTCAGTTGGATTCAAAAGGGCAGAGTTAATACAAGTAAACTGAAAGCTGGATATGTCCTGGAACCCATAGGAGTGAACTCTGGTCATCAAATTGGGATTTATGAACACCCCCCCACTAAAAATAATAATAAAAAAAGAGAAAGCTAGACCAAACCAAAATAAAGCACTTCCCATCTAATACTTACTTTATGGAGAAATCTACAGAAGGCTTTTCCCAAATCAGTTCTAAGTGTTAATCAGCTGGACATTATTTAATGACAAGGTGAGCAAAGACACCTTGGAGATAACCCCAAGCACAGCAGAAATGAGGGGTCACACATAGGACAGGTTAAAGAGGTAGAAATACTCTGCATTTTCCTAAAGAGCTTAGGAAACCCTCCTGCCATAACTTTCAGAGCCTGAGATCTCTGGTGGCTCAACCAGGGCTGGAGTGACCCCGGCACAGGCTCTGCTTTGGGGCCACCATGAGGGCAGAGCTGAACTTCTCCCTGCAGGAGCCTCAGCTTTGTCTCCATGAGCTGAGAGCCTTGTTCTTCACCTTCCTGGGCTACTCTGAGAGCAAAATGCACTTCAAGCTGGTCAGTCTTTGGGCACTAAAGGGGCAAAGGGGAATTTCCATCATTTCCAGGGTTGCCCAAAACCAAGAAGCTTGTGAGGGGATTTTTATATTATTTCATTTTTTTAAACAGTAGAATTGTTCCAGATTGATTAAGACTGGGAACTGACTGAGCACAGGGTCCTATGAATTAAATAATAATACTAATAGAGAAGAATTTGCTGCTTTACCTACAAACAACTACAGGTTTCAGACACTGTTAAAAAGATTCGCAATATCAATTTATTGAGGAACCTCATTTGGGCTTTGAAGTAATGACTAAGGTCTTCCTCAAGACTTTGTATTTTATGCCACCAGTTCAAACCCTTACATGTCTGGGAGGAAGTGTTAGTCATTTTAATTTAAAAAAACCCAAACAATATATATGCTACTGCAGCCTATTTTAAATTTTGACATTAAAGAACTATCTTTTTGAACCAAGTCAAATCTTCATGTTGTGAGATGATAACTTGCTTGGATGAGGGATGCCATCACCTACTTTGACCTGTAAAAATCTTCTATTTTAAGTAATATGTAACATTTACTTCCAAAAAATAACAAAAGCATCATTTCCCTTTCCTAAACAAATCTGTTTATACTAGTTCCACAAAACATTACCATTAATAACAAGATGGAATATCTGTCCCTGTAGAAAGAGACATCCTGCTGTGATACACTATCTTGTTTGCCTTTCATCACTGAGAATATTAATGCAGTTCCTGCTGGGATAAAGATTTATAGTTTCTTGGATTTTGGAAACAGTTAATTAAGCAGCTGCACTGACTGAGTCTCAGTGAAAGGAAGCCTGGAACATTTTGCAAAATGCAAAGTAAAGCTCCATATTCAACCCTCTGGATCCAACTGGAGGAAACAGCACTCACAAAAGAAAAGAAGCCCTTTTCTAGACACAAGAATAATCCAAGAATTCCACAGTCCCATCCCCCTGGCACTTTCCCAGTTCAGTACTGGGACAGAGAGAAGACAGTAGCAGAGGTCATGTCTTACCTCCTTGGAACATTCACTTGGGAAGAAAAGATCCTGTTGGAAGGGGAAACTGGATCCACAGTTAGCAAGGGCAGGGAAACTGGGTTCAGAACCCCAAATTATTCCTGCCTTACTGACTCTATCAGAATGTGGAATGAAGAGGGACTGGAGAGGGCTTTCTTAGCTGGTCAGACATAAGAGATCCTTTTTCCCCTGGGAGGCTCAGAAGTCACACCTGGGCTGAAGGGGAAGCTCAGGACATTTTGCAAAGTCACCTTTGTTTATGAAGTGTCTGTCCTGTCTCGGGAGAAGGAAGGAGGAGTTGAGAAGTTTGATATCTGTAACTTCTGTCATCCCCACTCCTGCCAAGTAGAGATGCTTTAGAGCTGCCAAAGGGACTCAAGTCCTTGTTTGTGACTATCAGCAAGTCAGCTCCTGGAATTCCCCATTCCCTTGCAGCCAAGCTCAGATGATTCTTTCCTGTCTCTGCTCTCTGGGTTCTGGGCCAGAGCAGTGAGATGAAAAGGGAGGTGATGAACTCAGTGGCTCCTTAAAGCCCCACCAAAGGCCTGGCTGTGCTGTCCCAGAGTTGACATGGGCACACAGAAGGGCTTCATTTCTTCTCTTTTTTTATAAATTACACTGGAGTTTTCAGTGCAAAGATGATGGGTGGAAGCAAATCCCTTGGGGATTGTTGGTCTCCTCACCTGACCTTGTAATGTCTGCTCAGAGCCTTGAGGAATTGAACTGTTAACAATAGGAGCCAGTTAATGTTGTAATAACCAAACAAGCTTCTGCTCTCTAAAATTAGAGAGAGCTATATAAAAAAATATTGTATTTAAAAGTAACAGATATTTTAGGGTGTGATAAGCTGAACAAAAGCATTTCCCTCACATTTATTTTCTAAATAAGAATTGTAGAATATCCTGAATTGGAAGGGACCCACAAGGGTCATCATTCCAACTCCTGGCCCTGCACAAGGCAGCCCCAAGAATCCCACCATGTGCCTGAGAGCACTGTCCAAACACCTCTTGAAGAAGGCAGAGTTAGTCTGGGAAAAACAGAAAAAAGGGAAGACCCTACCCCATCCTTCCAAAATATCCTGGAGACACTGGATTCTATTATTAGCTTGCTTGAGGGAAAGGAAAGAGAGGGCTCTGAAGGAGATTTGGCTCTGGAGATGGGGAAAGTCTGGAACACATGGGAAGAATGGCAGATTTTCAAACCTGACAGCCTATCCTGAAGCCTCCTGTCATAGAAATACCTCCAGATTAGTGGGTTTCTATAAAAACTCTGAAGTTTTCACCATTTTAATTTGGGGACTTGTGAAGTCATCCTTACTGTAGACTATCCAGGTTGATTTTCAAAAGGCAGAGAAAATGCTTTTCCTTTGCTAATCAGAGTTCTGAGCTGTGCTCTCAGAGACCCCCCTGTGCTCCCACGGCTCTGACCCAGCTCGGAGGGGTCGGGGGGATCTGGGTGGGAACAGGGTTGTGTGTCAGGATCAGTCAGTGCAGGGGATCAGATGGGCACATTGTGCAATCCAATGGGCACTCTGCACATGGGGCTCTTTGGTCTGGGCACAGGAAAGAAAATCCTTTGTGGCAGAGAGAATATTGCACAGTTTCAGCTGCCACACCTTCTGTAAAAAGCCAGTTGCTGACTATACCTTTAAAGCAGAGCATGGTTGTCACACCCACTGGTCTGGAACAGCCAAGCACTTTGAGGATCCATGGAACCCCAGCAGAACCTTCTCTCTGCCTGCCTCTTGCCAGTATTTTCACACTACTATGGCAAATAGATTTTTTTTATACAGATAAACAAGCTAATAGATAAATTAAATACATTAAATAAATAGATAGATAAATTAAATAGAAAAAATTATTCAGAATTATACAAGAGCCACAGCTGTTTGTGTACACATCAGGATGGATGAGTTTAATGGGCATTAACTTTTCTAGAAATGCAGAGCCATGGCCAAACCTGCAGCACAAATATATGATTATATTTCTATTGCATTTCCTTTGTTCTGCCAGAGTCAAGCTGCTGAACCATTTAACAAACCTGGGAAAATAAGGATGAATAATTACTGAGGCTCTTTGTCTGAAGGAAATGCTACATGATATTCTTTTGAAAGCTGTGGCATTTGAGAAAGATTTCAAGATAATTACTCAGAACTGTTGTCATTTACTGCATCCTCAATAAATACATTTATTTTACTTGCTCAAGGAGCATTCAAGAAACAAATCCCCACAAATTGTCCATGGCACGATAAGCAGAGAATAGCATTTCCAGGATTTATTTCCTATAGTGTCAAAAATGACAGTTCCTTGCTGTTCCCTACCAGCTTCTGCTTTACAACTTCAGAGTTATCTACAAACAGTAACTGATAAAGATTCAGAGCAACTCTGCTGAGAAAGGAAACTGCCTGTTCCATCATACAGGAAATACTGTGATATTTGCCCCAAAACTCAGCTACAAACACACAGTTTTTACAGGGGGAAATTGTTAAAATAGAAATGAAAGCCCGAAGATGCCATGACAGAGGAAATTTTATGGTTAAAAATTCCACGAGGATATAATAAATAATTAGCACAAAAACAGAAAAGCAGGCTTTAGTTGGCTTTTTGTTTGGGTGTGGGTTTTCTCTCCTTTTTCTTTTCACATTCTATTCTTCCTTGAGCATAATTAGAAGGTATCTTATCTTTAAATGTTCCTTAATGAAGGCACCTGAAGCTGAGCAGTGACAGAAAATTTCAAGACCATCCCCTCTGCCAGCCCCTCCAAGATATACTCTGCAAATCTGCTGTGCAAATATTAACCTGTTAAACTGCAGCTCCTCCCCAGCTCCCAGTGGGATGCCCAGTGCTCTCATTACCAGTCTGATGGAAGATAATGTTGGAAAATGGTCCAACAGGGAGAGCTGGAAACAACACAGATGTGATACAGCCTCACACCACGTGCACAACAAGCTCTATGGTGTAAATCTAGAGCAAGAGAAGGTTTTACTGTGGCCCTTGTTCAAGTCAGGAACCTCCCAGAATGAATCACTTAATCAATAAATCTGTTTGAATAGTACCCTGTTTAATCTGAGTATTTATGTGACCAGCCCTAAGATGTAAAATAGAAAGTGAACCTTTCTGTCTCAGCCATGGCCAGGCACGCCCAGACAGTCCAAAGTGTTGGACAGGACACTGCACCAGGACTCAGCACAGGCCCAAGGGCTGGGCTGGAACAGGGGCTGAGTCTGAGAGACCCTCCTCAACCCTCTGATCTCTCTGCTCTGAAGGTCTCCTGACTTCAGAGCATCCCCTCTCCACCCTGGCACGAATTAAAGGTTGAACAGCTTCTGGCTTTGGTGGGTTCTGTAGGATCAGTCAGAACACTGCTGCCATTCCAGGGCAGAACTCAGCTGTGCTCTGTGTCACAGAGAGGGAACTGTGGGATGCAGGAGTTCTGTGCTGACTCGGGGAGGGGTAAAACTGTTTAACAAAAGTTAAATTGGAGCAGTCACACAAACCAGGAATTTTTCTCAGGATACAGAGAACAAAAATGGGCACCACTGCAGTTCCAGTGTAAATGGCAGAGAAAGGTGTGTGAGAGGTCCTGACCCAACAGGGGCAAACATCCCCCTCCTCCCACCCCCCCCAAAGCAGCTGTTCCCAATAACAGGGACTGGGCTGGGTGGGAGTGGATGTTCAGGAGCAAGAGTACAAAGGAAAACTTGTTACGAGATCTGATTTCTGACACAGGGAGAGAATATTTTCTCCTTGTCTCCCTCTCAACACTTTATTTCTTTCTCTCCACAGAGCAGGGAAGAGCATCATGTCAGTTCTGAAGTTTGAACCAATGTGACTGAAACTAAAGCCGTGGTGATGCTTCTTTAATTAAAGCATTTCTCACAAGGGCTTTGAGATGCAGGAGAAAAATAATAAGGTAGAGGGATTTAATTTTATGCAAGTTCTTCATTGAATTGCAGATCTATCCAATCTGGTTTAAATCAGTGGAGCAGAGGAGCCTGAGCCAGCAGCCAGGCTCTGCTCTCACATGCTAATGAATACCCCACAGAGCAGCCCCAGAGCCAAGAGGAGGCCAGAAAATTATATTGCTTTTATTATTTAGAAACATTCCACGACACAATGTAATGCAATATCATCTCAGCAGAACAGCCATGCCTTGGGAGGCTCAGCAGTTATATCACAATGTCTGCCCAAGTACTTACATAAGTAAGAACCACAAGGCTGGTTCTGTAAAGCCTTTAAAGGCTCCATTTCCTTCTGAGATATTGGCTCTGGCAGAAGGTACAGCAAAAGAGCATCACAGTTCATGTACTGGGCACTTTTCTCCTGTACTAGAACTAAACATTGGCAAGATATTACTAAAGAACACCTTTAAGAGATGGAAGCAAACTATGTGTAGTGGGAAAAAAGAATCTTAGAAGATTTCCTACCTTTCTAAATTTTCAAGACATGATCATTACAACAAGAAAATAATTTCCAATCCACTTTTACATAGTTAATTTTTTTTTTACAGGATTCTGCAACACTTCCACTAACTCTCTTGGTTGTATCAGTTTTTTTTCAAAGGCTCTGTGAACAGCAGGTATTAATAACTATTGGAGAAGTCCTATTTTTAAGATCTCATATCTGTGATCACTGAATTGAATTCTGATGTATAATATTGGTGCTGGATCAGAAAAAGACTTTTTTGCCAGTTAATCCACTGGCATTGTCATGCAGTGTGAATAATGTTTTTCAAGCTCCTCTGTGTGTCTCAGTTTGTCAAACAGGCACAGTCCCAGTTCAGGGGTGGGTTTGGTGCCCCAGAACTGTTCAGTGGGAATTCTGGAAGTTCCAGAGCAGTTCCACTCTGCACTCCTGTGAGGAGTGACAAACAACATCTGCAGGGGAACAGCAGGAAAATGAGCCCAACAGAATGTAATTAGTGCCTGGAACCCGGCCAAGGCCTTCAGACAGCAACAGGACAGTGAGAAAATCCTGGAGCAAAACCTGAAGTCAAGCAACACCTGGAGTGCTCTTTGCTGGGCAGATGCAAATCAAAGGCTGAAGATGCAGCAGAGCCAGAACCTTCTCCAGGCTGGGATTCCAACCCCACACACAGAGGATCTGCCTGGAGGAGGTGGCAAAGCACCTCCAGCCCTTCCTCAAGCATGAAGGGGAAGAAAAGCAGCTTCTGGCCAAGACTGTTAAAACATTGGCCTGTGGCTGGTGACCTCTGCTCCAGGAAGGGCAGAGAAAGGAGTTGGTAAAAATTGTCATCAAGGGTATGATAATTGGAGTAAGTTTTTCTTGATCTATTAGATTTCATTACACTTTCCAGAAGAGATGCAATAACCACAGAAATTGATTCTGGATTTATTCACTATGATTAAATGAAATATTTGTTTTCTTAAGCTGCAGATTACGTCTGCAGAATCAAAAACTAAGAACCATGTGGGATGTTCTGAAAACTAAGCAGCTCACAGGAGGACCTGTGCTCTAACAGAAAACCCCCATGTGTTGCCTAAGTTGGAGCTGGGCTTGGTGACATAACAGTCTTTGTGTTCAGATTAATTAGAATTTGGTTCTAGAATCAGCCTATTATCTCCCCTTTTCCCATTGCCCCTTCCCTAGAACACAAACACCCCAGATGTTGCTGTTGTGGGGAAGTGGAGAGGTTGAAGGATGGGGGTGAGTGAGTAAAGGCACAGTTCAGGTGCTCTCTGGTTTTAGGGCAGCTCTGAAATGCACCTGCTGAATTTTCCAGGGTGGCCCTTTCCCCTGCCCGGAGCTGCTCTCTGTACAAGGAAGATAACAAGGCTTGTTTGCTGGAGAAAGCAAAAGATAAAAATAACCTGTGTCAGTAACTGATGTGTACAAAATGTTGTGTTCTCTTTAGATAACTGTTGTATGAATCCAGAAAGTGAAGGTGGAAAAGTGAAATCTATACTTGGGTTTGGATTTACTAAGAGACAAAAGCATGAGGCTCCTAAATGTAATTGAATTTTGCCTTCTGAACCTTTTATCTTTAGACCTTCTGAAAAAACCAAACAAAACTCAGTGAAAAATATGGTAAAACCAAAAAGCTTACATTTTCATAACACTAACCTGGAAGGGTCCATCCTGATTCATTACCAGGGCTCAGGAAATGTTCACTCTGTGAGGGAATGTGGAGTATTCTCTTTTTGGGGCACTGGTGGAATCTCAGTTGGTTTGATAACAAATCATGGCTGGTGGCAGCTTGGAGATCCCAAGTTATGTGCAGTATTTTGGGGGGATGGATGTGGCTGTAAGCCTGTAAGACAGGTCCCAAAAAACTGACTGTGGTGTCTTTGCCAGAGTGCTGGGCAGCTCTGCAATGCTACAGGAAAGTGGAAGGGAAAAAGGAAAGGCTACTAGAAAAGAGAAATAAAACTGCTGACCCAGGAATTTCAGCAAGAACCACAATTATCAGTTCTAAAATAATCTCTCTTCAAGTAATTTCTGTGAAATTTTTTGGCCTGAGAGAAACTGTGTTATATAATACAGTCACACTCCAGGTGTGTCTATGTTATATAAGTTTATTGCTTATTGCTTGCCTTCTGTTTTCCCTCATCTAGATTTCCAATCATCCAGCTCCCCTAAATTAGAACAGTGACTCTATAATTCTCTAATCTGTAGGCAAGCCAACATCAGGACAAGCAGCTAAGGATCATGCTCTGCTGGTTCTCAGAATAGCAAAGAAAATGCAGGAAAGCTTTGAAGGGGCTTTGAACATCAGAAAAATCTTTGGCAATACCTGAAGCCCACAGTATTTCTGAGTTATGTGAACCTAAAGCAGAAGAGAAGAGGAGACAAAGTGAACTGAAGAACTGAAGGATTAAAAATAGCCTCAGAGATGAGAGCTGCTCAGTGGTTACAGGCCCATGAAACATCCCCCAGGAAGGTTTGTGGGGAACAGGAGCATGTTTCTGATTTACAGGCAGCAGCACAAGCAGAACATCCTTGTGCCACCCTGATGAGACACCCCAAGGAACACCCAACACATTTCCCTCAGGGGCAAGGGAAGAGCACTGATAACCCAGCAAACTGCCTTTAAATCCCTGTAATCCCTGTGTTTTCTATTGCCTGCTCACACACAATGTCTTGCTGTTCCAGAGCCAGTGGAACCCTTCCCACTCCTGACCCAGGGCCAGGCTCCCAGTGCCAATGGATTGAGTGGGCAAGTGTGCCACGAGGGCCAGCAAGGCAGACAGGCTCCCAAGCAGGGCAGCAGAGCTGCATGCCAGCTCCCTAATTGGGGAGTTGGTGTCTGCTGGGAAGCCAGCTGCCTTCCCAGCCTTCCAGATGGAAATGAGAATGGAAAAGACAGTAGACAATGAAGGGTACATGAAAATCAAATTAAATAAACACTATTTGCACTACAATTGTGATCTGTTCTGACTGGCCTTCTTTTAGGAAAAGCACTTCAGGGATTTCCTTTTTCTGCATGTGGTAAAAGAGTTGGGTATAGAGGAAAATGATAAAGCAAAAAGCAAATTGGAGCAGCTGCCTTCAGTCTCCAAGTATGCAAGCACATAGAGCAGCTACAAGTGAACAGTTCAGGGGTTCCTTTCTGATTATTGCAGGTTGGGCTTCCAGGTGAATCTCATTTAATCCCCCCAGTGTGCAGGAACTCCCTGCCTGCGTTCCCTTCCCCTCTGTTCCCCTGCAGGCAGTGATGCCCAAACTTCCTCCTCGCCCCAGTCAATGAGAACAAGAGAGAACAGCTTTGGAGCCCAGCAGAGGGGAGGTAATTTCAGCTGATGCTGAGATGAGATGAACCCTTCTCTGACCCAGCCTCCTGCCCAGCAGAGCACCAGGGAGAGGTCCCCTGGCTCATGGGTGTCAGTGCTGGGATAGTTATTTCTGTGTGGAATTACTGATCCTTAATTACATAATAAACCATTTTCCACAGTGTCAGATGAATGCAAAATTAGCACTTGTGCCTCTGTTCCAGCACGTGGTTATGACCATTAAGCCACAGCTGAAAATGTCTGCAGAAGTTTCCTGGGCTCATTGCTGAGCTACAAGTCACTGCAACTCCAGCACTGGAAAGTCCATCCAAGTCATCAGACAATCCTGCCAATGCTCTGGATTTGACCTCTGTCACCAGAGAGTTCAGAAAACACACTTCCACTGTGTGAAATCAGTGCCTAAGTATGATCAGAGCCAGTTCAGGTGATACCACACATTAATTTTAGATTTATATAAAAAAAATACACATTTTATTGCAGAGAACAGAGGGGAGCACAGATGTGATCTAAACAAATAGGAATGTGAACAACTAGAAGTGATGGGAATTCTCACCTCCTTCCTGAGCTACAAATATTTTGCAGAGGTGCAAAATTAGTTTTTAGGTCCTACAGATATTTTGCTCCCTCAGAAACAGTCCCACCAGATTTTACTGCCCATAAAAGTATCTGACTGTATATTTCCATATAACTGTATGTATAAAAAATATAATATATAAATATAACCTTATATAAACAAATATAGTCATATATAAATAAATATAACTGAATATTTCCACATTCATGCCCATATCCGTATGAAATAGTCAACTCATTTCAGGTAGAACAATAATCAGGTAATGTGTATTTTACAGAAACAAACTTTAAACCCTTTATTATTAATTTAGCAATTTAAGTAATTCAGTGCTCAGGATTAGAACAGAACAGTGTATTTTCCAGAGGTTCTAAGCCTACAAAGTGCAACGCACAAATCACAAACTGATGGATTTAAGAAAGGGATCAGATTCAGAGAAAATATTTTGAAAGTTTCTGTGGTATAATGAAAAAAAATGTAGTAAACCTAAAAAGTCCACTCGATTATTAAAGCAACATTTGTCCAGCTTTATCCAGCAGTGCTTTAGGAATTCCCTGTACTGATTATCTGCTGCTCCTGCACTGAACTCCTCAACCATCACACAGGAGAGGGAAGACAGTGGCATCCTGGGGTTATCTTTTAAAATAACAAAAGGATGTTGATAAATACAGAGTGCTACAGCTCTACGGTCCTAATGCCTCCTCAGGAGGTATTTTCATAAAATCCTGGTTAGGTAGTGATTGCCTTCCAAACAAAGGCCAGTTAAAATAATCGAGTCCTTCAGAGCACTGTCCATTATTTCCCTCCTGGCAGGAGCTCAGCCTCTCTGTGCTATTTGTCTTTACTGTAATGGCAGATACAGCCTTTAAATTTCCTAGTGATGCAAAAAATTAACTGCCAGCCCAGGAAAACTGAATGGACTTTGCAGAATCATCCTTTAAATCTTCTGGGGTGTTTTCTTAACCAGAAAACAGCAGCAGCAACAAGCCCAGTTCCCTGAATTCTGCCATAACTCAATCAGAACAGTTTTCTTACTCCCTTTCTGTTGCTGACATCTGGGTCCTTTCCACAGGGATTTCTGTCAGTAAAATGAGCTGTGACCCGGGTTCACAACTGATGGGAACTAATTTGACTGTGCTCCACAGTGGGGGGAAGTTAGTGCAGCCCAGCTGACCCTGCTCTCATCTGAGGCTTCCACCACCACACATTTGCATTTAGAAATTACTCATCAAGTCAAATTCCAAACACTTTCATATCCTCTCCAATCATGGACACCATAAGGAGTGCATGTTCTTTGGCCTTTCAAATGTAATTATTAGCCAGAAAAATACTCAACTAAATGAATCTCTTCCTCTTGCCATCTTTTCTATTTTCTAGGTCTGCTTTACAATACTTCCCTCCCTACTCTGTGTTCCAGAATTCACCTTCTTTTGTTACTACAACTGAATTTAAATAGTTGATTTTAATATTTGATGAACTTACTATAAAAATAAAGCTATTTTTTCCTTTTGATAGCATGGTATATAATCCAGTACCTTAAAACATCAGGTGTACAGTGATGACCTTATCCTTTACTCTTAAGCAGGATCTGGCCTTAGAGTTTGTGCAAGTGAGATCCCAAAGCCAAGCACACAAGTAAAGCAAGGCAGGGTTTGATAGAGAACTTTCTAAATAAATACAAAATTTGCTCCAAGTAGCAATAGACTAAAAGAAAGGGAATAGCTACATTTTTAAGAATGGCCACTCAACAACAAAAGATTTAACTGGCAGTCTGGGGGCTAAATTAATTGGTAGGATGACAAATCTCTTCCAGGGCTATGGCTGGCATTGATGAGTAGATGCCAAGTCCAAGTCCCCTGAGATTCATAGACCTTTAAATTCCTACAAATGCCTCCTGGAAGGTGTTTAGAACCATCAGTCTGTATTTCAGGAGTCACCTCCTCACTCCTCACACACACACAGCTGGTGCTGGCCCTGGACCACAGCAGAGCCTCAAGTTCACTTTTCCTTTTTATTCCCTCTGTGCTTATTCAGAACTATTTGTATTTCCTTTTAGCACTCTGGGAGTTTCTTTATTTCTCCCCATCAAACTGGTATTGGTCAGGAAACCATTTCTGGCACCTGACAGGGACACAGCATCCTTTCTTTCTGTTTTTATCCCATCCATGACCTTAGAATGTCTCCTGTAGCTTCTCCACCTGACACTGCTGCAGCCCTTTGCCAGATATCTCCAGGTACAGCAGATGGCACAGGAGCTGTCTGTGTTCTCAGCTCAGAGTCAATCTTTTCAACAGGTTATGACACTTTATGGCACTATCTTTCTTTATGCTTTTTCTGCCTTTTCTGTATTATTTAAAAGCCAAATGCCACCCTCTGCTCTGCAGTGCGTGTGGGCAGGCGGAACAAGGAAGGTGTTTGGGGTGGTGCAGGGTTAATCACAGTTCTGAGGGGTGGGTAGGTGCAGTTCATATTACTAAGGGTGGGGAAGATCTATTTCTTCAAACCTCATTATAAAAGTATCATTTAAAGCGTCTCTTCATCAGCATTTCTGGCCTTAAAAGCCTCTGTCATTTCAGAGCGTGGAGAGAGGGGAAGAGGCAGAAATCCAAGTTCTGCTGAGCGTCTCTATTGCTTTTTAATGATCTCTTCAGTGTCTGAAATGATCATCTAATACCCCCTGTCCTGGTTTCTCAGAGTGCCACCCGATCCTGTTGTCACTGGGGCTGTTCCCAGCTTTGGCTCCCCAGCATTGCAAGGCATGACCAGGCTTTGCTCCTGTCTGGGCTGGCAGGATAATGGTCAGATCCATCACAACACAGACCCAGGGACAGTTCACTGAGCTCATCCCAAACATCCTCACTCAGTTCATTACCTGCAAGCCCATACAGGCTGTTTTCCCTGTGCTCAGGGTGAACCTGTTCCAACCCATCTCCTTTCAAACCATCCCCTCCTGTACTTGGAACACCAACCTCAGTTACATCAGTGCCTGGGAAAAGCCACCGCCTCTCATTTGGGCCCTTTCTTTACAACCATCTATCTATTTTAAAGTCCATTATTAGTTGTAATGTCTGCTAAATTCTGTTTTCTTTCTTATTGTGGAATTGAGAAATAATGATTTCCATTTAATTTTTCTGATAAAATTTATACCAATTCCTTAGCACCCACTTCTCTCTCATTTCCAAGATTTCATTAAAATGGTTATTTTCTTATCTCTTAATATTTTTATTTTATATCTTCATCAAATGTATCTCTCCCCATTTTCACATGTCTCTCCTCATTAACATCTAGTTCACTGGTATTTCATTTGGGGTAGAAATATCTTGAATGTAGTTCTTACATTAACCTATATCCAAATTTATTTGAAATCAGAATCAATGCATATGCCCTTTTCTTGTGTTTTTACTTCTCACTGTAGGACAAGTACCTGGGAAAGCTATGAATTGTTAATTTTCTTTCCAGGAATTCCCAATGTCTGCTTAGATGTCTGTAAATAGGTCTCCGAATTCTGGCAAAATAAAAAGCAACTGATCCAACCCCATAGCTCCTCTCACAATTTATATCCGCTACAAACTACAAAGCTACCATTAAAAACACTGGCAAAACAAACAGATATTCTGCAGAAATTAACTACAAAATGAAGCATGTAAGTGAATAACAGAGAGCTCATTTTAGCACACTCAGAACACATGGTAAGTGCACAGAGGCATCTGTTTGCAGCTTAGATGTCCTGTATTGATAACCTGAAAATGTTGGTGTTCAAACATGTCCTGAGTTTTCCCTGGGGTGCACTGAGCGTGTGTTTGCCAGGAGACAGTTCCACAGCCCCAGACCCATCAGATCACAGCTTTGACAGAAACATGCCTTGTTCTGCTGCTTTTTCTACTTAACTTTTTCCTTCCAAACAAGTTTTTGATATTTAGAGTCGAGAGAGAAGAAAAAAAAATTACCATGTGAGACATTCAAAGTGAAATAAATTCATGACTTCTTGTTCACATTGGGCATGAGAGACTCCCCCAGGATACAGAGACCCAGCCCTGAGGGCAGAGCTCAGCCGAGTCCCACGGGCACTCTGGGACTGCCCAGGTTAGGAGACAAGAGTGGATCTAAGGGGGGAACTTCCTTCTCTTCCCTGGGGAGAAGCAAAGCCTGGCAAACCCTGAAAATCTGGGTTTGGCCTAAACTAAATGC
>NW_016690403.1:617299-628475 GCF_001604755.1 Lepidothrix coronata
TTTTTTTTTTTTCCCTATAGAGCAAGCAAACAATGACTGACCTTAGATGACATTTTCTCTTGCACTGCGAGCTCAGAGTCCTTCAGCAGTTCCATCTGTACCACTGGGAACCATAAACCATGTACTGCACACGTCAAACTTCAAACAAGACTCCCTAACACTTCACTTTTTTCCCCTCAGATATTGTACAGAAATATAATCTCCACTAGGATTTGGAGAGAATTCTGAAGACACTTCTCCCGAAACCACTGTTTCAATTATCTACACACAAACATCCCACTCGTGGCTTTTCCTAATTCAAACAAGAGAATCAGACACACACTTGTTATTTCAGACTTTGGTCCTTCCCTGGTTGATAGTGAGGGTTTGTTTATTTGAAGCTGCTCTGGTGAGCTCCCCTCCCGCTGAGGGAAAAGCAGCTCCATCCATTACTATCTCTCCAACCTCCTAAGGAGATAATTAGGCTTTGCAATTGATTGCAATTTATTAAATCAGACAGTCTGCTATACTTCTTTTTGGTTTGGTTTTTAAACTATAACTTTACAGCTGGAGAAAATGATGTGGAAATCAGCCAGATTTCCTTAAGTGCAGTTCACTCTCCATCATTCCTGGTTTTATCCACTATGTCTTGTCTGAGATTTTAAATGGATTGTGGCAAAGTGTTCAGTTACTGTGCTCTGGCCCACAAAAAGAGAGCAGTGTTTTATCCACCCACACCCAACCACTGACTTTTCTGTTTCCCAAACCTCCACTGCCCATCTGTATTGTTTATGACTGATAAAGTTATGCTATTTCAGTGTTCATGTCTTACCCTTATTTCAGTCACCTCACAGAAATCGAACTATAATGCTCCAGCTGTTGCCCAGATAAACATTTTTGTGGAATTAAGCACCATTCAGCCACACACAACTTCCTAAGGGAAATGCATACTTGGAAAGCAACATGAAAAGATGCTCTAATTTAATTTTGCTCTGTTGTTGTGTGTGAGAGCATTGCTGAGGGTTTCCATGACATGTTTAAGGATGCCATGGGGACACTGGCACAAGATCTGCGATATTCCCAACAAAACTAAAACGAAATGGTGACTCTGATCTCTCAAACCAGAAACCTCCCCAATGAAAGGCCTGAGCCCATAAAAGCTTCTTTCTTTAGTGCCACAGTTGGGGCTACAGCCAGGCCATCCTGGGATGGTGCAGAGCTGCTACAATAAAAGCAGGAGAAACTTCTCCCAAAGTTAAGTGCTAATCATTTACTGGAAACACACAGCAAGAGCTGATTTTTAAGGAGCATTTCAAAGCCAGTGGTTTCACCACTTGCAGCAGTGCTCCCTCAAGCCCAGTGAAACAGTGCCTGGCACAGGCTGCTCAGTCTGGAGGGGGCTCTCTGTGCATCAGAATCTCTCTCCTTTAAGTCTTCAGGGATTGGGGATTATTGAACTGAGCAGGGCAATGAATGGCAAGCCCCCAAAACTCCCTTTGACCACAGGACTATAAACTGAGGTTTCACCAAACACTGTTTGCTTTGGGCAAGACCCTTTACGATACTATTTCACTGCTCTTTTACCTTTCCTGAGTGCCTGTTTCCATGCCCCTTGGATCACTATTTCACACTGCTCTCTTACATTACACAACTCCATTTTCCTTCCCTTGTAGGTGCATCACAAGGAGTGACCAGTGCAAAGACAGTAATGAAGCAAAGCAGGACAGGGCCAAGTTCTGCTGGTTAGAACTGTCCCTCAGTGCTGGAGAGCTCCCACTGGAGCCTGTCCAGAACCACAACAATTGCTGGCTGGTAAAAAACAGTGCCTGGGGGGAGGAGGGGGACACTATCTCTAAATACAGAGATCCTGGGAAAAAAAAGCATTTTAGCACCTTAGAATATAATCAGCAACTAGGCATTTGAGCTACAGTTGAGGAATAATCAACATCCTTATGAGAATTGATCATTTTCTCTTAATCACAGTGTGCAGCAGCTGACTGACAAATAGGTGTTATTGCTTATTCTGCCAGAGAGAGCTCTGAGCAGTTTTATTTCTGCAGAGTCTGTCACTCTAAGGAGAGACACACATTTGTCACAAAGCACAGATACAGAAGAGAATCCACTGAAGTGTAGGTTACAACACTCTTGCAATGGTCACTTAATTTTTATATTGCTCTGTTTATTCCATGGGATTGCTGAAATACTGATATCAGCTTGTGTATGAAAAAAAGTTTAAGTGAAGGTTTATTTCTCATCTAACTGAAATAAAAAGTGGATCTCATCTCCTTGTGTGCCTGCTTGGAACAAATCACTGATGCTGGTGAATAATACCAACGTGTGGCAGATGCCTTTGATGCTGCCACTCAAATCTGTGCCACTCAGAAACCTTTGTGAGGAGAGTGAGTTATGGTATTATTATTATTCTCTATTAACATGAAATTATTCATCAGCATTAATCATGGGAAACTCTTTGCACTTGACTCCCTTCAGAGCTACAAGATCAAAAACTTACCCTCTCACTGCATCTCAGCTGGAATTTGCAAGTATCTGTTTAAGAACAAAGAGAGACACTGTAGATAACTGTGTGACTTGTGAACATACACTTTTTGTCCTTGCAGTGTGGGGTTATCTGAAAGGAATGAGTTGCTTCAGTGTGGATAAACACATTTACAGCTCAGGCTGTTCAATGGTTGATTTCCCCCCCCCAGGGCACTGGGTATTCCAGCCCCACTCCACGAGGAGCCCTTTATCCAACCCTCCCAAACTGGCTGTTCCTGCAGCTGAGGCGTGCAGTCTGACACCTGCACTGAACCCAAGATCCACTCAGGTTTGTTGATCACAACACACACTTTCTATCACCCCCCACACTCCTCAGCCTGTGCAATCCCTCAGCACCACTAACCAGTGGGTCAGCAATAAGCTTTGACACACTTGCTTTTCTAGCCCCAGCTCCTGAGCCCGTTTGGAAGCAGCAGGTGCAGAGTTCACCGGGCAGGGTTGGTGTCCCTGCCCTGTCTGGCTCTCAGAGGTTGTTCCAACGTGCAGGTCAGACCCCAGGGACTGAGAACGTGCAGGCAGCTCGGTCATGCACAGCTGAAGAGCAGCAGTGCCTGAAGAATGAGAACTTGTTTGCCACATCAGGACAGAAATCACTGAATGCCACACCAAATGATGCAGATGGTGAGCCTATTAAAATTTATTGCTTGATATCCAGCCAATTCCTGCTACCCTGGGTGCAAATGACATGATAATCAAATGCTATAAACAAAATTAGAGTGCATTGTACTACAGCATTATATACTAACATTTCAAACCAGTTACCATAAAATAGCTGCTGCTTTATCATTTCAAAACTTACAAAAAAAGTTACTTTTATGGGTAGGAATTACCAAAAGCCTTAGCTGGACACCTTGAAAACAAAAACCCCACAAAAATTCAAAATGCAGGCATCCCACAGCACAGATAATTTTTTATTAGCATGAAACCAGCAGCAGATTTATTTGCTTTGCTTGAAATTTAGACAATAAAAATACAGACTTCCCCCGTCTAATGTGTTGTCAATGCATAACTGCCCTGGTTTGATTTGGCTCAAGACTTGCAAAGGCAAATCAATCACTGTGACTCTCCAGCTCACAGAGGGCTCAGCATATGCTGTAAGGGATAAAATCAGCAGCAGCACCAGTTTCTCCTTCCTCCCCACTCAAACACCTCTTTTGTGCACAGAATGGAGTTTCATCCAAGGACCTGCTGACAAGGGTCCCCCGTTGGAATAAGTTACAGGCACCCACATCACCTGGAAGAGCACAAGAAACACCCCCAGAACTGGCAGCAGTGATGTAGCTGAGCCCACACTCTGTTCCATGGCAGCTATTTAAGATAATCAGCATTACTGAGCTGTACTAATTATGCACAGCAATTTGTATTCCAAATACAACCAGGATGCGTTTCCCCTTTTTTATCCCTAACAAACATGGAGACTACAATGCATAATAGGGAGGATTAGGCATTCAGAAACTTGCAGTCAAATCCTGTTTGCTTATCAAGGAAAAACAGTCCTGGAGAACTGGCTTGCATGCCCTGAGTTTTCTTTTTTTAAGCTGTCATTTAATATTTCAGCAATAACAGGGAACTGTTATGTGGTATTTTCTAACTGGTAACGAAACACAAAGTATTTTTGACTCGTTTCTGTGTTCAGGGTACAGAGTATTTTGGCACTTCTTTAAATGAAATGGTCTAGAACACAGGACATCACTGCCTTGGCAGCACTCAGAGAGAGCTGGAGAGATTTCACCTCAGACAGCATTCTCAGATGGAACATATTATCTGAAAGTCAGTTATTTTCAACCGAGAAATTTGGTTCTCAAGGGAAATGAAAGCAATCCCTTGCTTTCCTTCCAAGGCCATTGCTCCTACTCCAGTAATATTTAGTTGCACTGTCTTCTGTCTCATTGGGTCACTGCTGGGAATGTTCCTTCTGAATAAAAGAATAAGGGTTTTTCTTGGGAAACAGTTTCAGGTCTCACCTAAAACCTGCAGAAGAGAAGGATCTGAGTTTCTAAGAAGACAAACTGAGCAGAAACTCTTTGCCACCCAGTGCAGGAGGGGGGTGGGATATGTGGCCACTCAACTGGGATCCACTCACTGCAATACCAGGAAAAACCCCACCCACACCTGCTCCAGGTGACTGTCTCCAGGTACTTTTTTGGATCCACTTTTCCAGATAACAGTTAGATCTGGTGACAAGGAATACATGCCCAGAACTCCCCTTCAGGCAGCTGAAAAGGGGAAGTGCTTAAGTTCAGATGAAGATTTCCATTCTGCATATTCCTTTATTAACCAACTAAAAGCTAATCATCAAGCTGCATGTAGTGGTGAGTGACACCAAACAAAGGATCTGCTTTAAGGCAGAATTAAAAGACAAGAAAGTATTTACTGGAGCATTGAATGTCACAGCTGCCTCATAAAACATTGGTGACTATGTGAAATTGGAAAATAAATGGTATATTCGGAAGCTATTTTCATCCCATTAGCTTAAGTCAGAAAGAATAAAAGCAAATGTTGCTTCAAAGATTAGTTCAGAAATCCAACATGCAAAGGATGGACACAACTGGCACTTCTCTCCCCCTTCTCTCATCTTTCAGATTGAGTTCAGTCTTTTTCTTCAGAGGAACCCAAGTGCAAAGTTACTTTTGGTTTTTTGAGCCTGGTATCTAAGGGCAGGATGACTCTTGAAACAAGTGCTCAAATTCAGTATTTCAGCAATTTTCTCTAATGCAGTTGTGTTTTTTATTTCAGACAGGTGATCAACACCCAGAGAGCTTCCTATGATTATTCATGAGCAAAATCTGCATCCTGCTGGTTCACTTCACCACCCCACTGCCCCCTCCCCTTTTCTAAAGCTACCCAGTGACATCAAACCATGCTGGGCCTGCAATATCAGTGAATTCCATCATTCTTAGAGCAGATGGAACTCAAATTCCTCCATGAGCCCAAGAAATTGTTGCTTTATTGCTTTTGGAGGTGAGAATTTCAGGGGAGGTAGAATCATGCAGGTACTAATGATGAAAAATAGGTAGAGTAAAGCAAGAGTGGTAGAATTCATCTGATTCTACTGGAAAAATCATTCCACTTTCCTTGCAACAGAGCCTGCTGGAATGCACTACATACAAACCTACTGCAGAAACCAAGGGAAATAAGGGAATAAAAACTTTGCTTGGGACTGCAAACCCCACATGACATGAGATTTTTTTGTTCTGCCCTCACTGACAGATCTAAATGTTTTTAATTACCTTTCAAAAGGAAAAGCTTCTAAGAGTCAATGTTTCCTTAAAAAACCCCAAGCAATCCCCTAAAAAAAATATCTCCATATCACCTTGATATTTCCATCTAGAATGGAAGATGTGCAGTTCTAGAAGACTTACTTCGGAGAGTCTTCCTTCCATCTTTAATTTTTGTTGTTTTATTGTGAACCTAATTGCTTTTTAAGACTTTGGATGAAAAATAAAACCTCAGTGTTCCAGCTAGGGATTGACTGTTGCCAACTAGAGCTGAATAATGATCTTGCCCGTTTTCTGCATGATGTGTCCCTTACAGACACACTGCAACAGAAATCTGCTGTTCTGCATGCAACATTACCTTTGTCAAGAGAGCTACAAAACTTCTGAGAGTGGTAATTAATCTCAACTGCACCACAGGAGTATCTTCAGTTACTATTTCCATGGAACAAGGCAACAGTTGAACACAGGAGTGTGAAAGGAATGGCTTTGACTACTCACAATAGTCTCAACATTGCTACTTATTACAGGCCCTACTGAAGCTGCCTGAAGGCAAATCAGTTCTTGCCACCACCTCTTGGTCACCAAGTTTTACTTGCGAAGTACCACAAGTCTTTCACTAAAAAGAACATTCAATGAAAGGGGTTTTTTTTGTTCATGATGTTTCAAACCCGAATTGAATCAGCTTGTGAAAGAGTTTTGACTCCCTACAAATTCCACATTTCAGTCACTGCTGTTAATTCTTACACTTTTTGCAACTTTTAAACTCCTCTCTAAATAGTTTTGAACACACACACCCACAAACCCAGTTTTATGACACATTAGTACCCAAATACAACTTCATTAACTTCTTAGCTGTGAACATAATCGTTAAGGCAGAGGCACAGCATCCCCTTTGCCACATATGGGAAATATGAACAGATTTGGACAGCCAGGGAGTATAATTCTTTCACAGATTAAGGCTATAGAAGTATTTGAAGTTCTCTGGTTTAGGTGGTCTCCTGTAGTGATAATACTTGAAATGAAGAATAATGGATTTTTCCGCTCATTGGATTAACTGGAGAGACAAAGTGAAAGAGTAAGAATGTGAATAACAAGATTACTGCCAGGTAGTTAAAAGCATAACTACACTATAAGCCAAAAAAAGAGGGAAAAATTAGAGCTGAACTTAGTTTAATATGACAGTTTTGAAACATTTTATTTTGAAAATTCTATTTGTTTTTAAAACTACTTATAATAAAGAAAAAAACTATTAGCCATCAGTTTAGTTATAAAAATAACTTATCTTTCAGCAGTAATTGAACTCTAAGGTTTTTCAGTTTTCAAGTTGTGACAATGGGATATGTTTGCAAGACAAACTCTGTCAGTTTATGAAGGATAATAATGGTTGGTTGGGACTCAGAGCCTGCACTTCGGAGTCAGCCCTGTGCACAGCACCAGACTGCACACAGAGCTGGGGAGATGTTTCTAGATCTTAAGTCCTTGCATCCCTTCAGTCAAGGGGATAAACACTTATCCCAGATAAAAGATGATCTAACTGATGGTCAGTGAGGACAGGGTTGTGTCTCACCTTGGAGGAAAGCAGGAGTCACTGAGCCAGGGGAGCTGAGGGAGTTCACTGCCAACAGCTCAGGATTCTTCCTGGAAACTCCTCATTGCCAAACTAAAACAAGCAGGACTGGTTTGGAGCCAGGATTGGCACAACAACAAAACAAGAAGTTCATTATGCACCCAATCCCTCTTACTTTCTAATCTCCCATCTTCTACCAGAGACCTGCAAACACCACCAAGAACATGAGGAAAGCCCTTCCCTGCAGAGAACCCCTCCTGTGCTCCCTCAGGGTGCCTGACCCTGCTCTGCACCCACAGGGTCCTCACTCTGTGTCTCTGCTGCTCATGGTGCAGTGCCAGCTTTGCTTCTGAGGGCACTGCAAGTGTAGGACACAGCACCACAAATGAGATTCACCCCTCTGAGGTATCTTACAGTAAAGCAAATAAACCCTTCAGTTATCCCACAGTTTCTGAACGTCAGTCTGCAAGATCTGGATCTCCTTTATGCTGTCTAGGAGAGAGTGAATGCCCAAAATAGCTGTAGTCCAAATGAAGCTGGTCAAAGGGGCTTCACCTCTCCTCACTAGTGGAAGGGGATGTTTCTCAACCAAGCTATTGACTTAGGAACTAACTTGACAGCGGTATCTCTGGTCCCCACAATAACAGATTAGACACTGGGACTGCAGGAGCTCAACCAAGATGTGTGGAAGACAAAGGTTATTAATAATAACTCTGGGACACCATAACTTTCAAGAGCAAAATTGGTTTTAAGACGTACAAAACAAGAACAGTTGTGTGAAAAAATGACCTTGCACAATGCATTTCCCAGGGTCAGGAGCACTCTCTCCTTTCACCAGGAGTAGATTAATATTGTGTTTAACCCAACCAGTTATGTGCTATCCCTCCCTGATAGCCTTGTCTGCTCACTAGCACATGACTGATGCGCTGGGCTGGCCTCTGTTCCTCCATCCCTGTTATCTCAGGAGAACAGGTAATCCCTGGCAAAGGGCCCAGCACACCCAAACAGTGTCCTGGAGCTGCAGCTGGGCACAGCACCCAGAGGGGACCTGCAAGGGCACAGCTGCCCTGGGCATGGGCACAGCATCCTCTCTGCCCAGGCTGCTCCCAACCTGCTGGCAAAGACTGCTCGTGTATCAGAGTTCCAGAAAAAAACAGACAGGAGCCAGGGTGGGACTTGACTTTTAGGTTTGGCTGAGCTGTTTCGTTTGGGTTTTTTCTTTTTCAAAAAAACCATTTGCTTAACAAGAATGTTCATGCACAGAACCCTTTAAAGGCTGTCCCACCACAGGCTCATGGTCCTCATGGGTAATAAATACCCCAATGGCATCCCAAGAGAGCAGCACAATTCCTGAGCCTTGCTCTCCTGGTTAACAGCAAGGATTAGGAACAGCAAAACATTGAACTCCAGGCAAGGAAGCAGGAAGTTTAACTATAATTATCATTAATAAGTATTCTTTTCAGTTTGACACTGACATTTTAACTACGTGTCAGGAATTAGCACAGAATTCCAACTCTTTCAGGAATTTTTATTTAAGGTTCAACCTTGAATAAGAAAAGGGTTCTGTACATGCAACCCCCAGTCTGTGCTTAGAAAGTCAAACAAAAATTCCAAATCAGGAAACTGCAGAGTCTGCCCACCCCGACACCACCCTCTCCCATCCCAAACCTTATACAATACAGTGCATGAGATCTGCCTGGATATGCCCCTTCCCATGGGCAGGAACAAAGGGATTTATCATTTGTAACTCTTGGTATTTCCATATACACTAACTAATAATAAAACAAACAAACAAATCACATGGAAAAGGAAACCTCCCTCAAACCTACAAAAATGGAATAATGAAGCTGACTAAGCCAAATGAGAAAACAGAAGTGAGAATTAAAAGTAAATCAAATGTAAAACTTTCATAAATTCAATTCAAATAGACTATTCTGTGTCAAAAGATCTTTTTCTTCACTAATTCCCAAATTCTTTAAAGACTAAAAAGCGATGACCTCTGTTGTAGCAATTCTGTATCAATTTACTCCATTTTGCTTTTCCCCATTCCAGAAGGTATCAGATCACATAATCCCAAAGCATTAGTGGAATCTATTTAAAACATAATGTTACTAGATATTCTTTTTATCATGTTCTTATTGCTGCAATCCTCCTAAGATTTATAATATAAAAACATAATAATTAGGAAAATTATTATTTTCCTAATAATGTGCAATTCTCAGACATTATGTCTGCTCAGATTTGTCCTTCCTTGATTATCCCTGAACACCTCAGTTACAAGGAAGCTGCTCACTCTCCTGGAACAGTCACAACTGCTTTGGGATTTTCCCTGAGCGGGGTTTGTTGCCCCTGATTAACTAAACAGCACAGGGGAGTTCTTCCTGATACCTGAGCTGGTGAAAGAGGGGGGCAAGATTTTGAAGAGACAATTGCCAGAACTCCAACCAAACACAGGCAGAGATCCAACAGATGTGTCCTGTTGTACCATGGCAGATCTGTGATTAGGTCAAAGAGAATTAAAAATCTAATGCTTTTTAATTTGGTTCATTCAATAGTACACCTCGACACAACTCTGATTTCAGAGAACTGGTATCAGAGGCATCCTGACATTATGATGAGTCTTATCTGGTTATCTCCTATAGCCTGGCAGAACAGTGTGGAGGAAAACCCACTCCATCAATCCTGCAGTCCTGTGCTTTATGGGCAGGTTTAAATCAGACTCAATCCTAACGATACCTTTCAGCATGTTATTTATGTTGAATATTTCACAGTTAGATCTCATAAATAATAGGCCAAACAACACATTTAGAGCTTTGTAAATTGTTTCTGTCACCCAGACTAATTTATTTGGACAGGAAAGCCCTTTCAGTGTTTCTCTTCACCAGGAAAGTTGCTAAAGCACATCACTGGAGCCCTTGGTGTAAAATGTGTGCCCTGACACCTGATTCCATCCCTGTACAGTTATCACTCAGCTCTGATATTCCTGCCATGGATCATTAGCCAGGTGCTAAGGAGACAAATGGCAGCATTTGCCACTTGACAGCTTGCACTGTTTTTATACAGGAGTATATTTTATCAACAAAGTACAAATAGTTCTACCTTGATTCCCACTCTGCACATTTACAACAATTCCATTAAGACGTTAAAATGAAAAGTTTTAGTAGAGAACAAATTACTTGCTTATGCACAATTGTCTCAGAGTTTAAAGTCCCAATGGCAGTTTATCTGCTGTATTGGCATTTTCCAAGTCTAATTTACTCCCCCTGAACCTCCTATTTTCCATTTCATTTTACTGCCCTCCTGAAACCTCTGAGCTGGTGTTTTACAACACAGCCCCAGTTTAAAGCAAGAGCCACTGCCAACCTTCAGTGGCTGTTTTCCTTCAGAGCACTGTGTGATAAATACCAGTCAATGCCAGCTAAGGGCACCCATCTTGCACCTGCAGCCAAGGGATGGAGCAAAGCAGAGTGGAGATGGAGCAGAGGGTTGGTCTGGGGTGGGCACACACAGAGTGGGCACTCACAGCAGCTTTACAGGGCTGCTCTCTCCTGCCACAGCCAGGCCTTTGATCACTTGACCCTTCTGGTCTTGTGGCAGTTTAGCAAGAGATTCTGCTGGGAAGAACTTTGTAGGACATATTTTAGGACTCCAAACAGACTGGGTCAGCTGGATCTTCCATGTCCCCTTCCTCACTAACAGCTCCCAGAATGTGAATGGGCTTCCTTTGAGTCACGACTCCACTGTTCAGGTTTTGCCAACTCTCCTCTTCTTTTGTGCTCATCTCCCTGCCCGTTAGTTCTACTTATTGGCCAATATGGACACCAGACTTAATAAATTCTGGTTCTTAGACACC
>NW_016690403.1:628485-649590 GCF_001604755.1 Lepidothrix coronata
TAGACACCTTTAAAATCTCACAGATTGTGTGACAATAACCACTAGTAATCATCTTCTCTCACTTTTTCAACAAAAAGTAACAATAGCTCAGCTCTCCCACTCCTAATCCCTTTCCATATTTAGGGATTAATACCATTGTATCACCATAATGTAGCCAGATGAATTTATATTTATATTGCAAGGAACTTAACAGCAGAAAAGAGTGAGACCTTGGTTTCACCTGAGTCAATAATACCTGATAAAGAGCATAAATAACAAGGCAATAAAGGAGTGATTCATCTCTGGTACATTCTCTGTGTGTATTGATAGGGCAGCAATTCCTGAGGTGGAAATGCATTCAGACCATGATTTTATAGCCACAGGTGAATTTACCTTTTATGAATTTGCCTAAGGACTCAGACTTTTTAATTTTTTTCCTCATATATTGATCATTAAAAAAAAAAAAAAATCTGGTTTTATACCTTAGAATAGAGCTCCAATGAGGCCTCTACAAAGAAATACATAAATAAGAGTCACTATGGAAAAAAGTAAGTTAATAACCCTGAAAGGGAAATAATTTTCAGTGCTTATATTCAGTAAAAGCAGATATATTGCAAGATGAAAGTCTACAATAGTGGCAGACAGCAAATTTAGCATCTGTTTGCCATGTAATATGTCTCAAAACAAGCAAAAAGATTATTTCCAACTGCCTCTCACAAATCAAAGAGCACTCTCTTAAATAACTCTGGAAGACATTTCAATTACTTTTGGCAGTGTACAATAAGAAAGACATGGAGAAACTAGAGGGAGCTTGAAGGAAAGAGAAAATGAAATAAGCTGGAAAATAAAGAACAACTTTTTTTTGAGAGGATTAAAGGAAGGTTAAAAAATAAAAATAGAAAACCACCACAAGCTACTTGTTTGGGTAAGTGATGACTAAGAATGAATAATATATCAGGCATAACATATCTTTAGGCTATTAACTTCCAAGTGGGAATGGATTACTTAGTGTGGTGCCCAATGCAGAACCAGAAGCAGCAGCATTAGATGATGTCAAAGAAAAGGCAGGTTATTTATAGAGCAAAGCTCACTGATAGGAAAATATGTTACTTCCCAAGAGAAGCAAAAGGAACTAAGTATCAAGAAACTGCAAGACTGTTCAAATCCAGTGCACCAAAAATCACATCACGTAAGGGACTGACCTGTGGACAAACACTGAAATCACAATAACTTTGGCCAAAGTCCAAACAGCTCCCACAGAAAGGGATCCTGTTCCCAATTCTGCTGGTTCAGGTGTCTGGAGAGGAGCACCCTCAGGGTTGTGACTTTACAGGCAGGAGGTTTCCCCAGCACACACAGTCATTTATTGCTGCCCTGAGATCATAATTAATAACCTCAGCTCCCAACCTTCCAGCCAGGCAGCTAAGCTGGGCTGATGTCCCGTGTGGGAGAGAGACCCTGTGCTCAGCACCAGCCCACAAAGGGAGGTTTGGAATTTATTTGTTTTGTTGTAGCAATCGTTCTGTCCATTATTTGAAAGAAGTGTTGTATCTTTTGATCTGGCAAGAAAAAAAATGACTGCCAGCTAACCATCACATTAATTTAATTAGTAGGAAATTCACTTAAGAAAAGGAAGAAAAAATATCAACTGAGTCTCAGAAAAATCATCCTACTGTCTTCAAAGCACATAAAATCACCTGACAACACTATTTTTGAAACTACATCAACATTGCAGATACTTAGGACTTCTTATGAGATACAGTTTAACTGGCTTTGAGAAGTCTCCATATTCGCTCTCAATGTCTCTTGTCAGTATTTACTGATTAGCCTTTACCAGCCAACCAAGGAAAAGGCAGATAATTCATTCAGTAGAATGACTAGTTCTGGTTTCTACCTTGAGTTTTTTCAGAGGTGCCACTGTAACCCAAGACAATCCCACTGTCTTTTACTCCCCTTTCCAGAACTCACTTTTCTCCACACCCACAGGAGACACTGAAAATATTTCAAATGCCAAACTTCCATACAGGTGTAAGTTATTTAAATGCCAAACCTCAGCACAGGTTTTGAATGAGAATCTCATTTCCAGACCTCCACAGACCAGCTGATGAGTCCCCCTACCCTGCCCTGAGTCTCAGTAACCTCCCGTTCCAGCAGACACTCATCCCATAAAACTTCTGGAAACGTGTCCTGGTCTGGGTTCACAGCTCTGGATGCCCACAAGGCTCTGCTTTGGTACTAAGTGCTATTATAAAACACACCTGTGTGTGTAGATATATATATATATAAATATAAACTCACTTTGAACAATGCTATGATGAATAGAGGTTAGAAAAGGTCTGGTGCAATAGAATAGAAATGGACTGGTTGTCATGGTGAATAAAGTGGTGTAGAATCAGCCAAACATGTTTCATTTTATTTCAACTGCTATTCAGATACCCATGAAAGCGTTTTCTTGTTTGGAAGAAAAACACCAGTGGCCTCCAAAGAATTGATTTCATTGGCATGAATATATGTGATCCAATGAAAATATCTTTTAAGGTAAAATATTTATCATTTTAACATGCAAACAAACTCACATCAGAAACCAACAAGAAAACTGCTGGATCAGTGATTTACCTAAAGCTAAATCCAGCATGCAGGGGTCTCCCACACCCCAGGGATGGGGCTACAGGGAAGAGTTTTAAAGGTTAATTCTTAAGATTTGGTTCAGGGGAGCCAATTTTGACCTCTAATATTCAGCTTTCTTCTGGTTCACTGAAATAACGCGAACAAATATCTGTGTTTGTTTTTTATTTTTGTTTGTTTCTTAAATATCCTGAGAAAATAAAACAGTCCAAAGGGACTACTATCTGCACATGTCTGTACTATAGCTCCCACTTAAGCACATTCATAATATAAATTGTACTTTAAAAGTTTGAAAATAATAAACAGTCTTTAAGCTAATAAGCTACAAGTGAGGAAAGAGTTATATTTGCCAAATAAATACAACAACAGCATTTCTGGACTACTACTCTGGACTCTAAGTTCATACAAAGCCAAAAAAACCCATCAAAGAGTCTACAAACCAAACCAAGCCTAATTCCTATAGATCAAATATCCATTAAAGAAAATATTTATGCTCTGCATGTGTCACAAAATACCACATAAATGAAAAAAAAAAAATGAAAAGCAGGACAAGTCGGCACAGCCACTGCTGGTACAGATACAGTGTTATTACATTTGTTGAGAACTTCTGATAGGTAAATTTTGGGCTCTGCAGTTCATAAACAGTACAACTGAATTATAACCACAGTCCCATCTCTTCATGCTTTTTTTTCTGAACACAGTGAGCAAAATGCTCACTTTGTTGTACATTTAAAATGCAGGTAAGAGTTGCAAGTGCACAGACTCAGGAACCCACAACCACTCAACCTCCACCACTCACTTGCAGCTTGGGCCAAACACTTCAGGTAACTCTAAATTATTTTCCTATCCAAAAATCAAGAGATCATCCCTAGAACACAACCATTCCAACAACTTCAGCTCCACATTCACAGCTGACACCAACCCACAGCTCGGGGTAATGGAGCTGCTCTGAGCTCTGCTCCCAAACAGAAACCAGCAAAGTCATTCTGAACAGCCCAGACCACAACTTCTCAAAAAACTTTGTTAGAGCAGCCTTACCTGTCCAGCAGGTGAAGCATCTTCCAGGAAGACAAACATTAGACCACACACAGCTCTTGTTAATCAGTTCTTCCAGCCTGTGATATTAATATTTCTTGCAGTTCCTTACTGACACAATTTTTTCTCTTTAATGCAAAAAAAAAAACACCTTCACTTTTTTTTTTTTTGTTTCCCTCTCTGTTCCTCCTGAACATTCTAAACTCAGTGGAAGTTTCTTACCTGGTTTGCTTGCTTTTTAAAGAGCCCACCACCCTCCCACTTCTTACTCAGGTGGCATTAATGGTTCATTGGAGCCACCTGTTTGAATTCTCCCTTTCTGATTTCCTCTGTTACAATTCAGGTGTGTGAAACTCGATGCAAAAGACTTTCAAACTGGGACAGCCACGGTTATTCCAATAGTAAATATCCTTTTTTTTTTTTTTATAAAATAAGTGACTCACAAGGTAGGAAAAAAAGAATGTTTTTTCCATTTTCTGAATGAACCAAAAGATCAAGGAAAGACTTGCATTTGAGTCCTGTTCTTCCCAGGTGTTCTCTATATCCTGCTCAACAACCTTCCTGAATGACCCCTTCAGATATGACAATGAAAGGTTAAAGCCAAGTACATCTTTCTTTCATGATAAATAAAGATACACGTTTTCACTTCTTCCTCCTCATCATCAGCCAGTCAATTGTGTATATGCCCAAAAAATATCAAGTTACAAAACTCCCTTGAACTGTGAATATTATTTGGCCCCAACCTTTTTAATCATCAAGAATATCAAAGAAAAGAAAGAGCCCAGAATAATTTCTATATACTTGTTGCCTAACCACGCAATCAGAATTCATTTTGTTTTTTTCTTTACGAAGACTTGCATAGTCTGGCAAAACTCAGGCTGAGATCAGTGAAAAATTCTGCCCTTATCTACAGCCAAATAAGTAACTAAGAGCAGTGTACTCTTCACCTCTCCACTGCACTGTCCCCTGAGCCAGGCAGCTCCTCAGCTCAAGGCAGCCCATCTTTTGGAAGTTCTGTGGCTCACACTCCCCAAAATGCTTGGCATGGAACACTGGAAGCAAATTTTCCCTGGAAGTGAACATACTGTGGGTAGAGTTGTAAAGCTGCTCCTACAAGCTGCCCAGCTGGGAGATGCTGGATCTCAATTAATGTTCCATGTTTGATACCTGCATGGAAACTTCGCTAGGATGCTGAGATGCTGAAAACAAAATGCAGAGTTGTCTGGAAAATCTGGTCTAACTTTTTCCTTTTGAGGAACTTTCACTTCTTTTTTGTGTTTTAAATAAAAGACACCAAATAATATTTTCAGCATTTGCTTGTGGGAGAAAAATAGCAATTTTTACAAGGATGAGTTTCCTGCAGTGAAAACCCCAGTGTTCACGTAAGAGCCACGTTTGTTATTAGGTTCTTTCTTAAGAAAGATATTGATATTTTCGCTGTTGACAACAACCCCAAAAGGTCCTGAGAGATTTACTGTCCTCAGTAAATCACCTGAGACTGCAAGAACCTGAGACATTCTTGTCCCCATCCTTGATGATAGAACAGGAATTAAAGCAGCAGAAGGCAGGGCAGGCACTGGTTTGACATGCTCTGACCAACATCACATCAGTCACTGTGCCTGCAAAACAACCTCCTCCAGACTGGATTCTGCCACTGGATCTCAGGTCCTCAGACCCCTCATCTACCCCAGATTCCACATCACAGATCTCCTGAGTTCTCACTCCCAAATACTCTTGACCTTTTTCTAAGCCTCATTCTAATTTAAGAATGAGCTCTTCGTTCATTAAGCAAATGTGCTGAGAAGATGCTGAGAACACAATAAAAAATAAATCAGTGGCTTTTCATGAGCACCAAGATTTCAAAACCAGTTGATGCAGTTGAAGCCAGTACCTGTATGTACCTACAAGGACCTACAGTACTATGAGTACCTGCACCTACAGGTACTACAAGTACCTACAAGTACCTGGAGTAACAGTTTTTTGTGTTAGATAGACCTAGAATCTGATGGAATATCTGTGCAGGTGCTCGTAGCCCACAGGGCTCCAAGGATCAGGAACAGTAATGATGGATTTCCACCTTACCCTGGGAAGGCCCCCCAGCATCAGCCCTGCACAGAGCCTGCTGCCCTGACCTGGGGATCCTCCAGGGGCTGGAACCCAGGTCTGGTGAGAACTGTCCAAGGGATGCAGACTCCTGCAGTCCCTGGGTCTGATCAGAACTGTCCAAGGAATTCAGACTCCTGCAGTCCCTGGGTCTGATCAGAACTGTCCAAGGAATTCAGACTCCTGCAGTCCCTGTGAACCTCTTGGGGACTCAGTGCTGGCTCCAGGGCTGGGCTGTGCAGGGACACCTGGGACAGGAACATCCACTGTCCCAAAGGTTTGGACTCCCTGGCAGCCCAGCACCGACCTGTGCTGTGCCCAGCTCTGCAGACGGGCAGTTCCTGGGCAGCCTTCAGGAAACACCATTTATTAAAGACCAAATTCTGGAGGTGTCAATCAGCAGGACTGCCAAACCCATCAGGAACACCAGTTTAGCAGATGAGAATTTACCCCAAATCCAGAGGGTGATGAATCAGATCTAATGCTATTGTCCAGCTAAGATGACAATTTGTCACATTATCAGTGAAATTTTCAGTTTGGAAGGTAAGAACATCTGTTTAAATTACAATAATTTCAGAAGGGAAGGTTTTTTGCTTGGTCAGTCTATATGCCATTAATCTAAAACTTATAAACATCAAGTATCATATAAAAAAATAAATTTAATAAAATAATGAGTATGGGCATCTGTTCTAATTGGGTTTTCCATTTTAAATAGACACTACTTCAGTCATACCTTTCAATCTACATAAATGTATTAATAATGTCTTTATTAATGCATTGATATTTCATATCAGAAATTATGTATTTTTCCATTCCTCAAACACCATTTTTAAACCATAATCTATAATAGAAGATCCAGCAGAAACTAAGCACGAATTTTTCCAACATTAAGAATAATAACTTAATTAACTCAGCAGGGTTTAATGGTATGTTGAAGCTACAGATGAGTTAGTTCTTAAGTAATAATGTTATTAATAATAATTATGCCTGTATTAAAATTATTTATTTTTATCATTAGCTTGACTTTCAGAGACACTGAGCAGCACAGCAGTTTAATACTGAAGCTGAAGTAACCAGGGAGTTCCAGAATGAGACTGCTGAAGTCCCAACCACAGCTGAGGAGCCTCCTCTGCCACCCCTGCCAGGGGAATGGCTACAGCCCTGGGTAAGGTCCCAGGTGTTCCTCAGGAACATTTGGTAGTCCAGATTCATTTCAATAACCAGTCTCTGTAAAAGTCATCTGATTTTGACACTTCTTGTGGAAACATGTTTTTTTAATAGGAAGATTTTTTAAAAGAAAGCAGCAGCCCAAAATTTACCTCATTCTACCTCTGCACAGTTACTACTAAAAACTTCAATATTTCATTTAAACTCGTTATCCAGGGAAAGCAGAATCACAGATTTTAGGCAAATCATTGCAGCAGAAGCTGGCTCTTTGTAGGCATTAACATACTTAAAACAGAACCTACAACACTACAAAAGCTTTGTATTGATTCAGAATAGCAAGTTAATATTTGATCCTTTCCTCTCAATATCTGACTCTTAAAGAACTCCCAAAAAGTCAAGCACTAACAACGTGAATGGGAGCCTATTTGGATTTTTTCTGAGCTGTCCTCACATGAGTTGGTTACTGGCAAAATCTCCAGTGTCTGGCAGTCCTGTAACAAATTATCAGGGGGAATCATGCAGAACATCCACCAAAGTAATTGAGGACAGAGGCAGTGGCTGTAAATTCCATCTTTGGTGTTTGCTCAGTCTTAATCTCTGGAAATGAAAACTTGGAGAGAAGACCAGTGAGGGAACTGTTCAACCCATTATTAATTTATTCATAACCTTATTTCAAAGACACAATGAAATCTTAAATTAAGGATCTACTGGAAGAGATACAAATAAAAATATGCCACAAACTGCCTTCCATTCAGCCATTCAGAATCAGGTCTATTTGCTTTTTTTTGACAGATGGAAAATTTCAGTGCAGTTTGGACTCATGAAGCCGATTCAGCTCCAGTGAGGGAAATGGGATTTCATTGCCCAGTCCCCAAACATGTTGTCTGTTATACAAGGCAGTTTTATTCAACTTAGAAAAAACAGCTGGCAGGAATCAGATAATCAGATATTCTGTGAGGTTTGTCCCCCAGTAAAATAAAAAATAGGATGAATCCATTTGAATTTCAAATAACGAATATACCAATTTTTATCTGAAGCAATGCTGCAGGAAAGGGTTTTGGTACAAATTTCCAGAGCTCCTTGCAGTACTGCATTTAGTGGGGACAGTGTTTGCCCCATTGCAGCTCTGAATGCCTGTTTCCCAAACCAGTGTTCATGTACCATTTGCAAACACAGCACAGCTCCATCCACGGCACATTCAAAAACAGCCTCCAGAATACATGTTATACTTGATATTCTGGTGGGCCTTAAATCTTTGTCCAAAGGCTTCTGTCTATTCTTTTTATTTTGCATGGAGGGTTAATTAGGCCTTAGATTTATAATTAGAGCAGTGAGTCAGCTCTTCCCATCCTGTGCTATGGCAGTTTTATACCAGAGTCTCCAAAGAAGAGAATGTAATTCGTCATTTTATGCAAATATCCCATCAGTTTTAAATGAAATAGAGATGGAAATCTTTCCAACCCCTGTCTGTGCAGAAATCCTATGCCAAAGATTTCATTAGAAGCACTAGAAAGAATACAAAGGAGGAAGAAGGTCTTATATCTCATATATGGGGAACTCTTTACATTGTGGGGACTTCATTCCTGAAGACATGGGGAGGCTGCAGGTTCTCTCACCAAACTGCTGTGCACTTTTTTTAGACAGACCCCAAGTGTTTCATAAAAACACAATAAATTCATCAGCTTTTAACAGAGGATTATGGCAGAGCTTTTCTTCAACTTAAATATTTTGTATGCAACTGTTTCAGTAAGGTTTTTTGAAGGAAGTCTTCCTGTAATTTAAGCATGAAGGAAATTCTGGAATTGAAATCCAGTATCCAACCAGATCTTGACATGTATCTATTAAATCTAAAAGAGCAAAATCCTCAGTTACACTTCTATCTACTATTTACTTCAGGTCACATTAAGAGGGAAATAAGAAATCTGCTGCTTCTTAAACTTGAAAAGAATGAGGCCCTGAAGCAAAGAATTTGCTAAAAAGTAGAAGTTGTCTGATAACAAGAAACTGCCAGCTGGCTTTTAGACATCCTGTAACATTTCTTCAGATAACTCCATAAGAAATGTCAAAATATCATTAAAGGGAAGTTTTCAGAACAGAAGTACACTGATAAAATTTTTTCTGAGCCTACATGAGTAAATGTAGCTGAGAGGAAAGGCATCATGGCCTCAGTGCACAAGAAGTACCTGTTTATGTGTCTGCTTTCCTGCACAGTTTTAAAAGAAAGGAGTGACCATCTCCACCTGCTGAACAAGCACAGAGATCTCTTTCAGAAGTGTTGCTACAGAGGAAGTAGAAAGTGGATGGAGGATCTAATGATCTAACAGAATTATCTTTGAAGTTTTGCAGAACCACTCTGCGGATAAGGGCTCTGAAAACGGAGCAGAATTGTGGCTCCTGAGGGCCCTGCAGGCCCTGCTGCTGCCTGGGGTGCCCGCTGTGCCCTCAGACTGCAGCAGAGCAGGGAAAATGTCCTTTGTGTTCCACACTCAGTGGAGCAGTGACAGGAACATTGGACCTTCCCACAACCCACTCAGTGCTCACTGACAGCACTGTGCTTCCAGACACCAAAGTTTGGAGTTCCCAAACTCCAGCCAGGCGTTTTCTCTCCATGGGACACTGAGCTGCAGCACCTGAGGAGTGCAAGGGAAGCTCTGGACATTCAGAACCAAAATGAACCAGTCTGGTCACCCAGCTCACCTTAGCTATGGTGACACCAGCTATCTCAGCCTCTAATGTCAGCATTGAAGTGGGAGACAGAAACTGGGCAAGGAAAACTCTGGGTTCCTGAGGAGCAATGTATAAAATCAGTGGCACAGAGAGAGAGAGAAGGGGGAACACCAGAACTTGCTGTGGATGAACTCCCAACTCTAGAAGAACTCCAAAACTACCTGGATTTTAGACCAAGAGTTTAAAGGCAGTATTCCTACACATCCTATCTCTGAACCTGGCAAGTGCTAAAGAATGTGAATATTGGCTAATGAGTATAAAGTATATCAGGAGTCCAAAGGAGAAGTTCCTCATCCTGCCACAGTATCGGTCATGCTTCCAGTCTGGTTTTTCTGCACGTAAAGCTGAGATTGCCACAGTAATTTCCATGCTAGCTGGATTTCACCCCAGATCTGCTGGAGAAAAGTGTGTAATTGTGTGGCACTGTGGCTGCCTTACATCAGCCTGGGTAACAGCACTTGAAAAGCAGCCTCAGGTAGGATGGGCTGTGTGCTCTGCCCGGTGCAGGAGCAGGAACAGACATCACTCACAGCAGCCTTGCAGGCTCAGCCTTGTGGGAATGGCTGCTGGGAACAAGGCAAGTCTCTGGGATATCAATCAATCTGGACCATTCTTTCTATTTCCCTTTCATTCAACCTAATTTATTCCAGTCTCATACTCTGCAGACTTATGTGACTAGAATCACATCTTGGATTCTTTTATAACTTAAAAAGCATTACATTTACTTTTTGAATCATTTAGAAATTTCCACATAAGGATCTTTGATGTAAGTTACAGTCCAATAAAGCTGGCTTTTCTTAGGTTTCTAGAATATTCCAAGATGAGATTTGGAATGCAGCTGGAATTTTGGAGCCTGAATCTGACCCAACACAGTCCCACTGACTTTAACTGATTTCATTTCACTACTATAGCACTGCTTATACTTGGCACACACTGTAATTATCAGCTGATATTTCTCATATACTACTCTACATCTAGCAAGAAATCCAATTTTTTCTTCCAGCCCTCCTGTGCATTTCAAACAGTGTTCTCATGGAAATATAACGGTCAGTTTTAGAGGCTCTGGCAATAGGATTTCTACAACATCATTTCAGGTTTTATATCCATGTCATTAACCCTTGTACAGTCTTCAGGCTTTTCTTCTTCATGGACTGTTCAAAATTCAGCAGTTGTCATCTGTCTCCAGCCTCCTAACAACTGCATTTTCCCCTAATGCTCCTCACTTACTTTAGAACCCTCTTACTGACATTTTCTGTCCATCTGTCTCTGATACTCTAACTGCTCTCCTTTGGAACACTTTCTCCATCAGATATCAAAACTGTCAGTGTCTTCTTTGCTTAATCCCTGAGTACTTCAAAAGCACGTCTCGAGTCTCTTCTCCCCTGACCAAATAACTCCTGATTCTCTCTCAGTCCTCTAGAATTGAGTCGAGTGGTAGCTTCAGGTTGTTGAACAGTTTGCTCGTGCTGTCACTACTGTGTGACTGCAGCAGAGAGTTCATTGCTCTCTTTCCAACAGGAAGATTTGAGACAAGGGGATCCAGTTGTAAGTTTGAAGGGCTCTGGTTTATCCAGCCCATTGTGCCAGGCCCCCTCAGTTTGGATGCTGTGCTGCTCCCCTTGCCCAGAGCCATCGGTGTCCAAAGACCTGGCTGTGACTGTACACATCCCAGGGCATCCCTGGGGCCCAGCTAAACAGAATTATTTTTGTAGTCTTTTATTTGGTTCAATTGGCTAAACTTTTGAGGGTTCCACACTGTAGCCTGTAAAGGTATTTGTTTAGGGTGGCTCTTTAGGGCAGGAGAACTCTGGGCAGTGGGAGCCCAAGTGCCATGAGCAGCGTGTTCAGCACTGCTGGGACAACCCTGGAGCCTTGTGGGCAACTGTGTCCTGCCCCCCATGGACAGATTTGGGGTTCAGGAGGACACCCAGGGGCAAATTAGGCTCTATAAGAGTAGGTAACAGTAGGAGGAAGCAAAGTGCCAGGCTGACAGTGCAGGTGTCCCCTGAGGAATCACACTCCAGTTTCACACTGACCACACCATTAATGGCACCAACTGGGACACACATTGGACTCTTTGGGACATGAGCCAAGAGCCTAAACCAGCACAACAGAGACTCCAGCCAGGCTTTGCAGGGACTCAGGACAGAACACACTTCATCCAGGGCCTGAAATGTTATCAGGAACTTTTGTCAGTCCATTCATTTTCAGTTCCAGGAAAATTATTCACTTAATGTATAAAAAAACCCCAAAACTACATGAAGTTCCTGTATAAAACTTTTCAACTTTTCAACTAGAATAGGGCTGGAACATATTTCATATTCATATGGTGTTAAGGTGAGTTTGCTATCACTGCAGCTTATACTGCAATGAAGGGATGAAATAATTGCTTTGTGTACCCAGTACCCTGAAATTTAAAGCAAATCTTGCTTATTATTCATGAAGTTCTGCCATATTTGTAGATATGCCACGGGTAGAAACTTGTTGCAAGGATAAAATGCCTCTATCTCTAGTTTAATGCAGTGCAATTCCTTTTCTAAGTAAGGATATTATTTGATGCAATTCAAGAAGCCAAACTGACATTTCATGTTTTTGACTTTGTCAAGACCAATGTTTTAAAACAGGAATTCTTTTTATGTCTGTTTCAATTTTCAATTAATCCCTTACCAAATCAGCCACACAGTCCAAATGAGGGTATTGTCAGAGTTTTAAAAGCATTGTCTTTGTGTATTTGATATATACAGGAGCAACTGGCTGCTCACACAGAATGTAAAAGCCCAGTCAGTTATTATGTGAGAATACTCAGTACTCCAACAGGAATTAGATATATAATTCCAGAGACTCTTCAGCACATCATTAAATTTAAACCATTATCTTGCTTAGAAAAACTCGGCCAAGTCCCACTGACTGATGCTGAAAAATGACCACTTCAAGGAAATGCTTGAATTATCTGCTATTGAAAGCACATCTCCCCTTCAGAAGGCAGAGAACAGCAGATCATCACAGGGTGCTGTAATCTGCATATAAGGTGGAATGAAATATCTTTGCAAAGATGGTCATTGCTATTATTACTTAGTGACATTTGCTCCCATGGTTTTTGAAGTCTAAATTACTGATATTAATTGATAGTAATGTGGTTTAAACATTAGATATAATTTGAATTTCACAGTACAAAAGCATTATTTAAAGTTTTTAAATGGCATGTTATTTGCTATAAATACTCTCCAACAAGCAACGAGCCTGTATTAACTTCAAATCTTTTTAGATTAATATCACTCCGATTTATTGCACAACACAATAGACAATAAATCCTCCCAGAGGAAACACTTTTATTTGCAGATTAATAGCCTACCTCATAAATCATGTAAACAACCCTTTTATTATTATTTAACCTCTAGCATTCATTGGATTTGACATATGAATAAGTTTTAAGTAGTTTTTATAATTCTGTTGTTTGTTCAGAGTTTTCAAAATGATAGATAACAATTTCCTAACTAATTCAAATGTAGTACTTGGGCAACCTCCTCATGCACATTAACAGATACTCATGAATACCCAGTAAAATGCATCCTAAATACAGCTCAGCAGTAAAACCAGTCCAGGAAACAGAAAATCTCTACGAGGGTGAATATTCTAATGTGCTGTGCTTTTAGTCACATGAGCCACCCAGCCTGTGACTAAGACGGATCTGCCCTCTGCCTCTCCAAGAACTGACAAATGGAGCATCCTTTTCTAATCAATTTATGGTACTGCCAACATCAATAGAGCTCCTGCTTTCATCTCTGGGTAAACAAGAGCTAAACTTGTCCACTTTTTTTCTGCATTGCTGTAAAAAGGACTTAAACACCACCACTGATATGAGCCCTGATCTTCAGAAATGGCTGAGTTCAAAAATCCCAGGAGTCAAACCCCCTGAGCACCCTTGGCCTGCTCCAGCCTGAACAGCCCTTGGAAGCTGTGCCTTGGTACCAGACTGGGGGCTTTGCTTTGCCCTTCCTGCAGAATGGCCTGGCACAGAGAACTCTCTCCCTCCTCCATCCCTGCACATTCCACAGACATGAGCACAGGTTCAGGTCTTCACTTACAAGGACACCACTCTGAGGTTCTTGTTGACTCCTTTCAGCTGCCAAAGGAAGTCTCAAAGCTTCAGTTTGGAGATTTTGGAGTTTGATGATGTCAGTCTCCAGTCCAGGACAGTAACAACTCTCTAAACCAACAGGACAGGGTGTTCTGGCCACAGCTGTAACTCTCAGTGACCCAACACAACAAAATGTGCATTCCCTTCCAACATCACCTGTTCTTATGCCTTCTAGAACAGAGCAGCTGGTTTTTACTCTATACAGTCATGGGCAAAATTAGCTCAGAACCTACAAAGGGCTAACATGTAGTTGTACAACCAAACAGTGCCTTTTGCATTGCAAAGGATGTTCAATGGCTTCATTATGATTCCCACTCTTTTTAATGGGTGTAAAGGCCATGAACCTCTTCCTTCACAGCTAAGTTGATTGAGCACACATTCTGTAACTGCCATATTGAATTTAATCTTCTCTAATTTTATTCTCTTTCTTCCACTAAGACAAGCATTTGCAACACCTCTAGTTTAATCTGGAAAAAAAAATCATAGCCTCTCCTTCACCTTAAAATTTTCTTTGTATGATCTTAGGTATGATGCCATTTTCAAAACATGAGTTTATATTGTAAGAAAAGAGAAAGAATTTAAATCAAAAGACAGCAGCCTTGCATTTCAGGGGGCACAGTTCTCCTGCAGCACAAGGCCTGTTCCTTCCTATAACCTACAGGGGAAGTTCCTTTCCCCATATTCACATCAAGGCTTTCTCCACCTCTCTATTTAGCAGCAGGGATCAGGAAAGATAGATGGATGTTTGATCAAAATCTTAATTAGAACACAAAGCCAAACTGATTTGCAGTTCTCATCTTCTCTGCACTTCCTTCTCTGCAGATGATAATTGCTGAAGTGGCATTTCATAAGAGGATCCTGCCTGTGACATTCAGACATAGTGGCATTTGAAAGAAGACTAAAGACACAAAAAGGCAACACAGAGAATCTCCCTGCAACAGCACAAGCTGCTCATTTCATTATTTACCCTTCAGCAGAAGCAGTGGAATAAAAATAACCCTAATCTGAGGGGAAAAAATTGTTTATGAAAATCTGATTGTCTCCTCTTGAACTCTCCCTTCCTGCCAAGCACTCAGTGCATCCCAACAATCCCATTAATCACGGGGGTTTTAATTCTGGGTGCCACACAACAGAGCTGCTGGGACAGAACAGGGAGGGGAAAGTGGGGGACACAGTCCAATAGGCCACAGCATCTTCAGGAACCCAAATGTTGTGCCATTATACCCCAAGTCTGAAGAAAGGTGACTGGACAAGCTCACCAGGAATGTGGTGACCGGGGAACAGCAGCACAGATGCTTGAACCCAAGACCCTTCACTTTCTAGAGCTCCTCAGGATCTTATTTTCCAGTCAATGCACACAGTATGATGAATTAGTGCTCCAATATCCCAGGAAGCCCAGGGCTTTCAGTTTAAAATACTGACTACAAAAAGTGTACATTGCAATGGTGTGGTGGCAGTAAGTGTAGCTCCACAAAACAGCTCCTCATTAAGCTCAGAAAGGTAAAAACCAACAAACAAAAAAGAAAGGCAGTTTTACTTAACACATCTATCCCCACCTGAGTTCAGAAATAAAGACAGACAGACAGCAATTCATTTGCATTTGTGCTTTATCCTAATCTTCCATAACAATAAGTGAATTTAATCATATCTGACCATAACAAAATGAGACCATTTGAGGCTGTGGGATTCAAAAAAACCAAAGCATCAAAAAAGCCTTCACGCTGCATCCTGCAAAGATCTGCAGGAGCTTTTAAATTCTGCTCAAGTGCACCATTCTCAGCAAGGCCAGGTTTCAGAATCCCGTGCTGTCATTTTAAAAAGGAATAAAATATATTCTTAGTCCCCACTATGAATCATCAGATTGCATTAAAAAAAAAAGAGAGGGAAAAAAAAGGCAAAAAAAGCAGAGAGTTTAAAGCATAGAGAGAAAGAAAGGGGGGCATGGGGACAGGGAGAGGTTGCTTGAAACATCCAAAAGAATCTTTGATTCTTATTGTGAATTGATCCTGTGACTTTTGAATTGCATATGAACATTAAAGTATCTTTTTTATTCACTTCAATGTGCTTGGATCAGACCCTTAAAGCCTTGTCAGGGAATTAATGCTTTACAATGCAACCAGTGAAACTTTTCAGCAATATTACTATTCTGACTTTTGTTCCTCTTTCTTGGCTGAAACAAAAGCAGATCACTGTCTATATTGTTAAATCTTACAAATACAAACAGAAAGACATATATTTATGGTAGGGCTTTCTTTTTAAAGCAACCTTTGTTCTGAAGCCAAATTCCTGTGGCTTGGCACTCAGCACATTCTGCACAAAGTTAGATCCTCCCCCAGTGAAAAGGTTCCAGGCAACATTGATTGCCTGTCATTTTTAGCATCCTGCTTCTCAATACTGGAAATATGCACACAGTCTGCTGGGTAACTTGTCTCTGAAAATTAGGTGAAATTCAGGCTGATAAAACTATTTTCTCTTTAACATGGAAATGATTAGGAAGAGGTACTTACAAATTAGAAAAACTGTTTTCTCCATTGCACATTCCTAAAAGCAACTTAATTGTAAAGAAGCAAGAGGCTTACCATAGGCTTTTAGTGAAAATTTAAACTAAGCAGCTCATTTGAAACATTTATGTTTTATCATGATAAAAAGAAATGGAAAGTGTACACTTCCAACTCCCCCCAGTTCCTATATTTCTAACTGTTGCATGCTCAGCTAACTTTGTTACAGCTCTCTAGATAAAACTGTAATTCTGTTCCTTGGCTCTTTTCTTCTGAATGATCATAAGAGTCAAATTTTAATACTCTTTAAAAATTAACACTTCCTATGCCTTCATTCACTGTGCCCAATTTTAGCAGCATCCTGTATGTTACTGTACATTAATACCAGGACACATTTCCTGGCTGTAGAGGTGGATCCTGCACCAGTTCAGAGCTGAACACGACATCCACGAGGGGAAAAGGAAAAGGCAAAACATATGGAAAGGATTCTTGCAGGGTTCTGCAAACTTCTGCCAAAGCCTCAAAGATTTGATGAGAAGGAAGAATCTGTTTTGAATCAGGAGAGGACTGGAATATGGAAAATAATGAAATCTGAAGATGCAGGGAAAGAGTAGTGAGAGTGATTTCTGCAAGTTAAATTTTTCATTATTTTTAAAAGTCTGTTGAAATATTAAAAATTTACTAAAACATCTGAAGAATCTAAGAAGTACATCCCAAATGACTGTGGGAATACTGAAGCTGGGAAAGATCCACAGACAAGTTCAGAGCTTCAGCCAAAGGAAAGAGGAAAACAAACACTGGGAGAGTTTGATGAAGAATGAAAATCACAGAAATTGGTGCAGGACAGAAAAATACTTCAACAGGCTTTGACAAAAATATTCATTACATAAGTAGATATAGTCCTCTACTCTGAGTCAAAAATATTCCTTTTTTTAATTCTTTACCCATATGCTCACAGACATGAGGGCACACAGCCGGTGAATGGTGTCCTGCAGAGTGTACCTGACATGGACAGGTGGACTATATCTGCTTTTCTGTATGCAAATCTAAGATGGATTTAAGTGGATTTAAATCTAATATATATAAATTAAAAAAAGAGAAAGTAGAGCATATCTATATAATAATAATGGCCAGTCTTCGCGAGCGAAGATTTGGGAAAGGTCATTAACCCTTCGAGCCTGCGCAGTGGATTTTTTAGGTGAGACCCAGCGTGCGCTGAACTGAGCCCACCCTTTAATCCTGAGGTTCATCTGCCGGGGCCGAGCAAGCTTGGACAGTGGCAGTGAGGTCCCCAGGACGTAGGTTTGTTTAGAGTGACCTTCTCTTAGATGGATTGCCTCACAGGGCTGACGAGCTCCATCTGCCCGGGGGGCCGGGAATCGAACCCGGGTCGCAGTGGTGAGAGTTCGCTATAACGTAGTACTATTAGAACTGTAACTCTGTAACATTTTTTTGTGATTAATAATGGTGTGAAGAGCGATAGGACTGGAAGTTAATAATAGTGGTATGTTTATCAATGAGTCTATTAGTAAATAATTGGTTTATTAGTAATATAATGACTAGATAGTAAACTTAAAAGCTTCTTCTATTAGTTACATCTCTGCATTCAAACAGGAGAGAGCCAGAACTGGGGGCAGCACCTTCTTCAGTTAATTACTCTTATCAATATTGTGCAGAAATAATGAAAATCAATGGAAGTGTCTCCATATAAAGCAGATTAGCAAAATCCAAATTTTATGGAAAACACCTAGTGGTCCAGTCTCAGTTCTATGTTATCTGAATTCTGGGGTCTCTGAAGAAATGATTGAAGCCACGTGGCACTAGCAAAATGGGAGATGATGTAACTGTGTCTGTCCCTCACTGTGTCAGAATGTACAAAGGTGTTCGATGGGGCCTAAGGAAATATGAGATTACAGAATCAAGAGTAATTTTTAAGTCAAGAAACAAATCAAATAGCCCCTGCAAACCCAGGTCAGTTGTAGGTGACGTGCAGGAACACTGAAGTATAACACAACATCTCTTTATCCACCAAAATGGCCCAAGGAAGAAAAGTAACATTAAACATCTTGGGTTCCAGCATTCCCAGAACTTGGGACCCCAGCCTAAGTTTTCATCCAGGTGGGATCTTGAACCTGTTTTTAAAGATGATAACAAAAAATTGTCCTAATTTTAAAAACATCAGCTCCAGCAGCTCTGGGGAACTGAAAAACAACCCATTTGCACTGAGGAGACAAAATAGCAATTCATTTACAGCCTCCCAATCACTGGAATTGAAGGCATCTCCAGCTGCTCTGGACAATTTTAGCTCAATACTTGCCCAAATATATCAGGGTTATGCTTCTATCCCTTCAAGGAGATAATGTTCTGTAATATTATGGCAGTGGTGGCTGCTGTCTCCACTGTGAGGAGAGCTGATGAGACTGGCACTGCCCAGCCTGGGAGCTGCTGCCAGGGACAGTCTCCACATCTCGTGCTTTTGCCTCCTTTCTTGGGCCTGCCCCGACAAAATACTTCAGTTGAGGTTCTGTGTGTGTTTAAAGTGCTGGGTTTGACCTTGGCTTGGGAAAAATGCAGCAATTCATGAGTCAGTCGTGTTTGTTCTCACTGCTGGTTTCCAGAGCTCTCTGATGGAGCTGTGCAGGCACCTGCAGACCTGAGCTGGCTCCTGTGTGTGCCGCTGCCATACACAGAACTCTCAGTGGCAATAACTCACATTTCCTCTTCTGTTAAGACAGAATTAACTTTGCAATGTGATCCTGCACTGAAAGGGAATGCACATTCCAGGGTGTGGGGAAAGGATTTTTATAAACTCAGGGCAAGAGGAAGGAAAAGCTGACTCGGTCACCAAACCAGTTAACAGCTGTAGCAGGACACCTGAGACAGAGAATGTGGCCAAAGTGTCACATTTTTTCCTGGACTCAGCTTGTCTGTGTTGCAATTTATTGAATTTGACTTTACAGACATTGTAGGACTTACAGTCATGAAGCAAATTTTTCAAAAGCTCCTTATTTTCTTAATAGCCTGAATAGCTGCACTTCCCTGCCCAGTTCAGAACAGCCCATTCAGGGAGGGCAGGTGCCAGGAAAAGCTGCCTGGTTATCCACACTGTCCCCTTGGAGCTCCTCACCACCTCACCTGAAGCAGTTCTGGTACTTGATATTTGCCTCAGTTACTTTAGATATTTCAGAGCAATGCAGGCATATTATATCCCATTTTCAGTATAACTTAAGGCAAGCAGACATACTGAGATACAAGATTCATAGGCACTGGAGGCAGTTCTCCATAATTTTGAGGTTTTCTCCATTTAATTTTAAAAAAGAACAGATAAGAAGAATTATCAAAGCAGAAGGAAGCATGGGAATGAGTTTACACAAGTGTATTGTCTTAGTCCATAATTTCATATTATCCTGGAAGACAAAATAAAGATTAAGTTTATTAAATTTGCAGACTAGTAGAGATTGTGAGAATTTAGGAAGATGTGCTCAGATCTCATACTGATCTTGACAAATGGGACATTTGGTCTGAAAAAAAAAGATGCTATTCAAAAGAACAAGATAGATTTGCTCTACCTATGAAGAATTTTAAGGTACACTAAAGCCAGTGTGGGCAACAATTCAGCAAAAGGTGTTCTAAGGACTATTATGGAGCCTTGGTTGAGCACATGTCATGATAATGAGTAAAATCAGCCACTGTATTATGATACAGAAACTGTTCTGTAAGAGGCATGATGTTGGTTTTCTGCTCCTGTACTGGTACTGAAAACCCCCCAGCTGATGCTTTAGATCTGATTGCAGGCACTGAGTGTCAGCTGGAACACCCAGAAGAGAAGAGGGAGAATGATACGAGATCTAGAAATGGGTCCTAAATGTGCTGAATTTCTTGCACAGGGACTTGAACAGATACTGGGAAAATACTGTGAGAGGCTTCATAACAGAGTGGTGGGGAGGGCTAAGGAGCACCTCTGGTAGATCTTGGTAGAAACAGAACAAGAAATAATTGCAATAAATTCTGGGTAGACTCAGGTAAGACATTGGGAAAACCAGTCCCAGCAGTCAGGACAATGTCTGTGGGAATGGCTGAACCTCCACCCTTCCTGGGGACTGCAGGGGCTCACCCAGCACTGCTGGCACTGCCCAGGGACAGGGAAACACAGGAGACCAGGGACCCTTGGGGCTTGGCCTCTGGACAGAAACCGAGTTCTGACTGAAGACATGTGGGATTAAACCTCGTGCTCTTTAATGGTGGGGCTGGTGAGGGAGAAGGGAAGAAAAGCCCTGAGGAATAATTAGTGCCTGAGCTCCTCTCCTGCCCCAACACACCCAGAGTGTGCACACACCTGTACACAGACACCAGGGTGTGCACACACCTGTACACAGACACCAGTGTGCACACTCCTGTACACAGACACCAGTGTGCACACACCTGTACACAGACACACCTGTACACAGACACCAGTGTGCACACACCTGTACACAGACACCAGTGTGCACACACCTGTACACAGACACCAGTGCACACACCTGTACACAGACACCAGGGTGTGCACACTCCTGTACACAGACACACCTGTACACAGACACCAGGGTGTGCACACTCCTGTACACAGACACCAGTGCACACACCTGTACACAGACACCAGTGTGCACACACCTGTACACAGACACCATCCTCAGTCCTGGGAACTGAGCTCAGGTGAGACACAGGCACCAGGGTCACCTCTAAGTTACTTCTTTTAACTTAAATTTCAGAAACCTGGCTCGAATGATTCATGAATGTCTTGTGATTCTGAACATTTTCATATCATTGCCATGGCAACCTGATGTGATAAGAGGC
>NW_016690403.1:649611-680902 GCF_001604755.1 Lepidothrix coronata
GGGATAGAAAAGTCACAGAGATCTGACTAAAAAGATGTTGAGGCGGTTTTTAAGAGAAGTAAAAAAGGTGAAAACACAATCTAAAATACGTTAAATGCAAAACATCCCCCTGCAATGTCATATACACTCTGACATGCAACAAACTGAGCCTGTGAAAGCACTAAGGGCAGATTGCTCTGCTACTGAATAGAGATGGAGATTTGAGTTCTCAGCATTAACACTGACACCAGTCCAGCAATAACTGGCTGAAGTCAACCAAGAAAAGCATCTTTGCAAAGCAGGATGGCTGCTGGCTTCTGATCACCTTTACCATAGAAGTCTTCACCCATCCTTCACCCCGAGTTATAACCATTATTCTTACTACTCAGCCCATTTTAGGATGTCTTGCTTGCTTTTAAGGATTAATATTTGATTTAACCTCTCAAATTCCTCAAGATGACTCTTTCTTTAAGCTTCAGTATTTATAAAAAAATTGCTTTAGCTTTTTTTCTTCTTCTTCCCCTTTCTTTTGCATCATTACTCATTTTGGAAGCAGATGCTGCAGTAAGACATGTGAGATTGAGCACACTTCAGAATATTAATGGTGGAACATTTCCTTTTAATGTCTTAATCACTGTCTTCTGAGGCTCTGGCTGCTTCATTTTGGATTTAAGAACTGAATTCCAGTTAGCCAGTTTGTGCAAGAGGTACCAAAAGTACTACTGAGTTTCAATTTCTCTAATCCATCATTTTATTTTAATTTGAAATACAAAAAATAGGCAGAGTTTATTTCCAAATGTACCTTTTGACCTTGGCCTGATCAGACCAATTATTTCATAGCTACTGTGCCCTTCCATTCTCACCGAACTCTGAGGTGGTTTTGGCACTTAAATTCAGTTTTGTGTCTGGGCACTTAAATTCAGTTTTGTGTCTGGGCACTCAACTTCAGTTGTAAAACAACTCTGAGTTGGGTCAGAAGGTGAAGTCAGTCCAGGCAGGGAGGGAGGACCTTCCACTGCCCTGGTCTTCATGTCCCATTTGTCTGTGAGAGGAGTGGTGGTTAAAGAGGGGAAGGAAAGGAACAGGACTGGTGTTGTTTGGCCTCCCAGATCTTCAGTTCTGCCCCCAGGGACAGAAGCTGGTCCTGCTCCTTCACTGCTGACAGGGCAGGAGGTGGAGCTGAGTTCCCTTTCAATGCTCAGTCCCTCAGAAATCAGCAGTGCCCAAAGGTGCTGAATGGTGGGATTACACGGGGCTGACAAGCCTCTTATCCACCAGCCACTTATCCTGGGCAGGATGGAATTCCCTCAGGAGATAACTCCCCCCTCATCCCTTTTCCAGATGGCTCCATCCCCTCTCTGATGTGCCTTGGGGCTGCAATGAATTAAACACCAACATGTTATGCATGAATTTGCTCAAGGAATTCATTGTCTGTTCATCAGTGATGGTTAATTGACCAAGAAATTTCATCTCTATATCAAAAAAGCTCAAATTAAAAATATTTTTTTCTGGAAAAGTTTTCAATTATAAAATTGTAATTCCAGGATGACTTTTTATTTTGACTTATAAGGTTAGTTCACTTGTGCTGTGGAACAATCCCAACTGCTTTAAAAATAAAATCTGAGTTTGCAAAAATTCTTCAATAATGTCATGAAAAGAACTCAGGCTGTACAGACTGTTTTCTAAGAGATGTTTTTGGTAACAATCTATTTTTAATGGGCACAATATTATCATATTATTACATAAACTGACGTGAATCTTTTGCTTTGGCAGGAGAAGGATGTGATGAATCCCACTGAGCTTCCGGAAGCTTTCAGGATCACTCAGAGGAAGCAAGAAGCTCCTTGAAGATCTGCCTACTGCTTTTGGAGGGCATTATATTATTTAACATATTTCCTTTACTGACTTCAGAGCAGAGATACGTCCATACTGCTGCATTTCCTGTTCCCACCTTTCCTGACACACAAGACACAAAAACACTCTTTCTGGCCTTCTGTGTCCCAAACCCAACCTGATTAACTGGAATTCCCATTTTAGGAGCCCTTCAGGATTATCCTGAAGAAATGGACAGGAATGCTCCATTCACCACCTCTACCACAGGAGCAAACAAATCCCCAGATGCCTACACAAATCTCTCCTGCAGCTAAGAAAAGCACCAACAAATCCAGAACACTTCCTACATAACATAGGCTTGGAATTATTACAAAGATTTCAATTCTGCCTTAATTTAACAACAGTTTATCTCGTTAACCATAACCCCATGTCTAGAGCATTCTCTTTTCTAATATGTAAGAGCAGGCATCTTTTCTGTGGCTCCAAATGGGAACAGGGAGGAAAGGAGCTCTCAGCGAAGTGCCCAAAGCCAAGAGCAGCCAAGTGTGCCCAGCCAGGAGCAGCATTTTCACCCTGACCTGCCCCTGGTCAGGAAACATTTCCAGAAGTTACCACAGTACTGCAACCAGTACACTTCACAGACCAATTCCTACTCCATCTTCATGGCAGAAGAAAAGAAGGGGAGGTTTTCTATACACAGCATATAAAAACCTAAGTGTTTAAGAACACTGTAAAATGATACTAAATTTAGAACATTCTGTGCCATCCACACAGAGAGTTATGAGAGAAGGTTAAATGTAATCCATGAGCACCAAGAATCAAAGTAATAAACAGGTAGATGTTGGAACTCTTGACTGGAGCACACAAACAATAACTCCTTGGAGTCTGACTGGTCTTTCCCTGCCTGAAGTAGCTGTAATGCCCTTGAAAAAGGTCCCCAGAAATGAGAGGACAAACTGCAAGAACCCTGAGGAATATCACACTGAAAACCTGTGATCACTAGATTACAGGGGAATTAAACAGTTCAGGATAGGATGAGGAATAAATCCCTGTTGGAATGTTTAGATGGCCACTGCACAGATCTGTGCCACGGATCACAACATTAAAGGAAACTAGAAATCAATCTCTAAAGCAGCACATCTATTAGAAATTCCCACCACAGGCCATGTCATGCACTAAGTCTTTTAGTCTTTAAAAATTAACCTTAATTTTTGCCCCAGTTTAGCAAATTTTCAGGGCTTTTCTGACTATTTGTATCATGACATCACCTGTCTCCTCTTCCAGTTCAACACTGCATTGAAAAAAAAAAGCAACATATTTTCCATTGGAGCTAGGGATTATCTTTAATTTTACTGCATGAATCTTTCATTATTTGCTTTTATTTTACCAGATTTAATTGTTTTAATTTTGCCAGAGTACTTTTTTTTGGCCAGTTCTTACCTTTCTCCATAAGCTCTCTGACTCCTGATTCAGATTTGTTTGCTGATCAATCCATCTCTCCACTCCCTACAGGCTCTCTGTAACATTCTTGGCTTGAGCAGTCATTCACCCAGTAGCTTTAAAAGCATTTCCTGCAAGGAATACAAAAGTTTGTAAAGACAACTCTGGGAAGGTCTGCATTTTTGATTAACCACAGCAACCTCAAAACCATCAAGACCCATTGACACCCAAGGGTTGGAGCTCTTCAGCACAGCTGAATTCTCTGACAAGCTCCCTTAATTTCTCAAAGCTTGCCCTTTTGAAATAATTAAAAAAAGGTAATTAGTAACCCATTTGGTTTCTTTTTCTATTAATTTTAAACTGAATTAAATCAGGGTGACTCAATCCAGAGTTATTTCCCAGGCTCAGCTCTCCTCAGTAAGTCATCTCCTGCCATCCAGGCTGCACATTCTCCAGCCTGCTCTTGGTTCAGTGGTCAGTGACAAGTGTGTCACCTGTCAGAAATCCCTGGGCCTACCCAAGGATGGCCCATTTGCCTCCTGTCTCCAAGCTGTAGGGAGGCAAATCGAGTTTTTCTTAGTGAAACAGCTGCATGAGCGAAATGATCATAATTATTCCTCATCACAAATCACACCAAGCAAAATGTACCTGCAGCATTTCTTTTATTCTTATTGATGCTCTGGCTCATTTATAGTTAAATAGATAAAACACTCTGATGTTGTGGTCTGGTGTGTACCAGTTGTGACTCCTGAGTCATAAACTGGAGGCAAAATCTTCAGCAATAATTAGGAATAGACTCTCACCAGAGCAAAAACATGGAATCTCCCATTCACATCAATATCTTTTCACTCTCACAGGTCCCTTAACCTTATCATAAATTTGTGAACACAGAGCAAGAAAATCATTGAGAAAACTACGTCTCAGAACTAATTTCACTGTATTTCAGACAGGAAATGAACAAAATTACTCTCCTGGTGGATCAGACACATTTTCCCTTTCACATTCAGAGAAAACATTCAGACAGACTCACACACAATAGCAAACTGTATTTGATTCCTCTGCACCAAAATGGTCTCCTGATACTCAGAAAATCTTCCAAAGCTTTGGTAGCAGTGAAGTGCCATCACTGACAGCCAATCCCAGCACTGCTGAGAACGGACACAAAACTGGGCTGGAAACCCTGATGTGTCCCTAAAGAACTTCTTAAGATAACACTTCTCCACATGATTGAATTGCTAATGCAAGGCTTTCATATGATTAATTTAATGAATATTAAAACTGTGCTTTATTTTCATCTAGTTCTCATTACTTTCATAATGAGAAATTTGCATGTATATGCATTTGTGTGTAGGATAATATGCTGGTATCGTGACTCAGGACAGATACAAAGGCAGAATGTGTATTCAGACTGCACTTGCCCAGGATCAGGTCAAATATGATGGTCTGGATATATAAGCAGGTCCAACATGCAGTGAAAAACAACCCCAGAATTGCTTAAGAAAAAATGAACTAAAGGAAATGTTCAAACCCACCAGAATCAGTGAAAACGTCAAAAAAAAAAAGACCTGTGGCTACAGGAACAGTTATCTGTTCATATGGCCAGGAGGAGAGTTGATTAAGACAGAAAACTATTTAGCATCTATTATTTTGAATGAGATTTAAAGTTACTTATTAACCACCACTTCACTCCCTGCAAATCAACACAAACCAGCCTGTTGTGTAGCTTGTCGCCTCTGCCTTGTTTTGGAGTTAAGCTGCCTTTTTATACATATTGTTTTTATTGGATTGTCAGTATTATTCAGCTTTGCATACCTAAGCAGGTTCTTTTAAACCTATTTGCATTTAATTGTAAGAACACAAGTAAGTAAAGCTTAACTTTTTTCTTAATTAAACTCCAAACAACAAATCATCATTAGCACGATGCCCTGCAGGGACAGAGATTAGAGATACATAGCCAACCCTGAAAATCTGGTTTTGTGCCTGCAATGTAATATTTACAAAACTATCAGGACAGTTTGTTTGTTTGTTAAAGAGGCAAGAATATGTTAACAAATTATGTCAGAGTAAATTCTTTATGCAGTTCCATGTTCTCTTCCCCAGGGAAAAAACTGCCTGTCAGGAAGCAGCAGAAAGAACCAGCAGTTCCATTGCCAACATTCCTAATGAGAGCTGACCTTGAGCTCATCCTTCCCTGACTCACAGCTCAGCACAGTCTGCTCCGTGCTGGGGATCCTCCTCAGCCTGCCCCATCCATGCCCAGTGTGCCCACATTCCAGGAACACACAGAACACACTTTGCCAGCTCCAGGCACGTTGTCCTGTCTTGCTGATGGGCAGGTTTGGCCATCTGTGACTACAAACAAATTCAGGGCAGGAACAAAAGGCTTTCAGATTTATTTTTGCACTGTCTTTGCTTGGAATGGTTCAAAGGGATGTATTCTACTTTTCAGGATCAGAGAGGAAAATGTGACCCACGGTCTGAGCGCTTCAGAGTGACCAATATAATGAAGAGAGAAGAACAGAATTTCATGGCTCGTGTTGGTGAGGACACTGCCAGGCTGGGCCACAGCATCAGGGACTTCACTAGACCTCATCTCCTTGGCCATGGGCTTGAGAGTGCCCAGCATGAGGTGCCCCGCTCCATGATTAGTTTCTGGGAACTAAAATAAAATAAATACTAATGAATTGGCATAGCAGTATCACCAATGTTCACACTGAATAACCATGAGTCACACCCTAAGGATTTCTGAGTATTTATTAAAGACTACAGTTGCTTTGTTTGTAATTGTCTTTTAAACCTGAGTCATAGACCTATGGGTCATGTTTTCTAAGGTTCATTAGCAACTGGGATGTCTATAACCTTAATTATTTTTCATTTGTATTTATTTTTTGGAAAGCTGATATTTTTAAACAGCTAACAGCACCCATACTTGAGTTTTAAGGCAAAAAAGACATGTTATGAGTCATAACTCAGAATTCACAGAATCATAATCAATCACATTCTCTAAAGGAAAGGACTTGGCCTGCAAATAAAATCTCTGCCTGCTTTTGTGAGAGGGAGGAAGGGAAGGGGAGAGACACAGACAGATGGACAGAGATAGACCCTGTCTTGAGCCCACTGCAGAAAGTCAGGAAGCTCAGAAAAGCATCTCAGGATTTCCCTGTGAGTGTTACAGTTCTGAACTGTCAGCTAATCGAGTCTGCTCCCCAAATTAGCCTCAACGTTGAACTGAGATTAACAGTTCATGAAACAGCAATCTCTGCTGGTGACAATCACACATTCACTTTAAAGCAGACTTTTTCTTTCACTTTCTGATACTCTAGAAATGCTTCTGGGTATGTAATTAAATGCTAATTAAAGAATATGAAGACCATGCCTGTCCCAGTGGATCAGCTTTTCCTTTGAGAGATTTTTGCCATTATTGTTAAGTTGACTGAGCTGAGCTATCAAGGTTTTCTCTTACTTTTTTTCCCCCTGAATCCCACCTCCTGCATTCTGGAGCTGAGAAGTTTCATCTCTCTAGTGCTGCATTATTCAGTGCTGGTAGCTGTAATCTTAGTTTTCACTATGACCTCCTTTGCTTTATTGCTGCAGCTGACTCGTACAATTCATCATATTCTGTGTTTGCTGTTTCCTCCACTCTAATATTTTCATTTTGCTGCCTTCAGCTCCCTTCCAGCTGCCCTGCACAGTGACCTGCAGGTACCCACTGCAGTTGTGCTCCAGGGTTTGATTGCCTGCAGCCTGTGAGCAGCACCATTTGAATTAAAAGTCTATTCTGGGTTACCCAGAACAAGAAGAGTTTCGGTCTGGGGAAATCAGACATTAGGTGACACACTGTCCATCTGATTTTACTTGTACTTCAGTCAAGCCAGGAAGCCATTTATCATCTCTCCATTCTGTATTGATTTATGGCACTGGAAGCCATAACTCTTTTTCAGGCCTTGTGACTGATGCCTTTACATCAAATAAAACTTCTGAAGTCTTTGGCATTTGCCCGTTTTTCCATGGAAAATTACAGAAATTGTATTACAAAGATGAATGTGTTAATAAGATTTTCTTTTTATGTCACCCATTAACTAAACAAAAGCAAAGGATTAGTTCATTCACAATCAATTAAGAAGGGTTTTTAGAATTTTTTTTAATTAATTTGAAAACTAAGAGAAAGTTAAACATTTTTGTTAGCAAGCAGATTCCATGTTAATAATAGATTAACATACTGATATTATGGTTCACTGATGAAAGAGCTCCTGTAAACTTAACATGTGGCAGGAAAACTGTCACTGTCCCAGGGTTTGCTCCTCAGGATAAAGGTGCTGGAGATGACCAGGCCCTGACTGAGCTGCTGCAGCCCTGGGTGCTCTCCCTCTGGGAGCAGGACTTGAAGAGTGCCTGGGATGATGCACAAACCTGTTCAGTCAATCTTGTTATTGCTGGAGTACCACTAATGCTCTGCTGCTTTGGGTCTGTCTGCTCTGACTCTTACAAACACGTGTCAGTGGTGAACTCACCAAGTATGTAAAGGAATGTATCATTCATCAAAAAGCTGTTATTGTCATTCTATCATCAGCCCTTATGAATCTTCTCCTACAGATACCTAATCATCCAAGGATTGTTATTAAATTCCATTAATGATTTTAATTTCTGTTGCACTCAAGTATTTGCAAAATTGGACTTACTTGCAAAGGTGGGGTGACTTCGAGTCAGAGCTGGTTTCCTCAGCCCATGAAGGTCTGATGAGAACCTGAAGGATGAATGCATATATTTATAAAGTTTCCAAACAACATCACTCTTTAAAGTCTGAAAAACATATCAGAAGGCAAGATTATAAGTTATTATAAGATTATTGGAAGCAATCCAGTAATTGAAGTTCTCCGTCAATAGGCAACTTCTTCAAAACAGGTGTTTGATCACAACTAAAGGAAAGTCAGGAATATTGCACTTCTGACAGAAAAGCAAATGTTGTGGGATGTAGGAAAACCAGAGTAATCAATTCCCTGCATGTGGTGCTTGTAAGATCTCAGCTGCAGACTGGGTCTAACTTAAGCAATAGGTGGAATGACTGGAGAAAAATTCAAGGAACACAAGAACAATAAACAACCTGCAAACATAAGATATAAGTCTGGTTTGAAGGAACTGAATTTGTTTATTTTAGGGAGAAGAAGTGCAGCATAAAACTTCATGTACACAGCACGTGTACAGTGCCTGAAAAGAAGAAAATAAGCTGTTCTTCCTGTCAACATGGGATAAGATTAAAAAACCCAAAAGGCCTCTGGCTGGACAGGGCACACAGCAGGCCTCGTAAGTACTGAGACAGATGGCCCACACAGGCCAGGAAATCATCCCCCAAATAACCTGCTTGGGTTTTAAAGGAGAACTGAACTAAAGGACAGCTCTGCCTCATGTCAAGCAAAGCAGAACTAACCCTCTGACTGACCTGGGTGGTGTGTTCTGGCAGGAGATCACAATGCCAGGGGTGTGGGGGTGCTGGGAATGTGGGGCAGCACCTTCCCCAGGCGCCCACTGGGACTCCAGAGCTTTGCAGTCTCCACCCAGTCGTTCTGAAAAGATCACGAACATTTGGGAGCAGAAAGCAAAGTCCAGCTGTTTTGATGTTGGTGTTCATTGGGAATGGATAAATATGAACAGTGACTGCTTTGCTGTGTCCTCCAGGCCCCTCAGCCCTGCTCAGCTCAGTCCCTCAGCCCTCCCCGGCCAGAAGACAAGTCAAGCCTTTTAAGAAAACACATTAAGAAGTTGATTTAGTAGGAACTGTTATTCCTGCAAAAAAACCCCAAATGTTTTCCAGCTCCTCTCTAATTCTCAGCAATAAACACCTTGTTCTGACCTGTGGCACCCAGGGAGTTGGGCAAAGCCTTGTTTGTTCAGTGTCACTGCTGGGGTGGGATTTGTCACTCCTGATCTCCCCCCAGAATAGGTCAAGCCAGTGGAGAATACTCTGGCACTTTGCTTTGGGCTTCTTGTGAGCCATTATTACTTTGAACTGGAAAAGGAGACAACAACTTTTTCTCCTCTGTTATCTGGATAAAATGAGCCCAGTAAGAGAAATAAAAATTAAGTTCACCTTAAAAAATGCTTTTGGGGAATGGAAACTTTGATTTGATGTGACAATTCTAATAATATTTTCCTATTTTATTTGGAGTTTTCTTCAGGCTGTGGGAAAACAAATTAAAAAACAAAATAAAATTATTTAGGCAGAGATAAGATAGAGAAACTTAAAAAAAAAGGGCACAAACCAGAGACCAAAATCAAACAAAAATATGAAATTACGTATACTTTAGGTATATTTAGTATTGAATAACAGTAATTAAACCTGGTAAACTTTTCGTGACATATGTTTTTAAGCAGTTACAAAGCAGGTTATAGTTGTTGTTAACTGCTTTTATAAGACCAGCATTTTCAGAGACAAGGATCAGAGCAGATTTTAAAGTTTGCCCTTACAGTACCAAATAACCCTTTTATTTCGATGATATATTATCCAGTATTTATATAATGCACATCAGAATAGAGTCAGCGGATTAAACATGTTCTGAAAACTGTGTTTCATCCTTCTCTAGGAATTTGAATGTTCCCTTTCCTGTAGCACAGCTCAGACAGGGCCACCACCTTTCCTTGGACAGGCACCTGCTCTGGAGCCATCCAGTCACAACTGGCTGGGTTCTGGCTCAGGAAATCACTGGGCACAAAAGGATTTTTGTCACTAGACCTGAGGCCACTCTGCTCTGACATCCTTCCACAATTCCAGGTGAATGCTGAAGGTCCAAAGGCAGGCAGGCACATCCCTCAATGTACAGACGGATTTTCACAGGGAGACACGATGTTTGCAGCTTTGTGTGTCCAGCAGAAGGAAGAAATGAGCCCTCAAGGAGCAGGAAATTCAAGGCTCCATTAGTCCAAGTGCTCCCTTTTTAGCTTCTGTATGTTTATTACTTTCAAACCTGATTGAAATGATGTGCTATCCAATCCCCATATTTTATTATTTGGCCTTACATATCTTTCACTCAGGTGACTGACCCTAATTCCCTGCAGTCATTCTAATAATAAAAGAAGTCTGTTAATATGATTTCCTCCATAGATCATTTAGTATTCATCACACCTGGATAACATAAATGATTTATGTTATGAAAGTGGAAGAAGAAGCCTACAGCTCTGTTCAGAACTGAAATTTTCAGGCACCTTTAACAGTGCCTTATTATATCTATATTATGCCAACTGACCCATTTTCACTCCAGATCATCTGATGGAAAATGAGGTTTTGGTGAAACTAAAGAGTAGGAATTCAATATTATGTTATAATATTGGCTGGTAATAAGGCCCTTTCTTTATGTAGGTCTGATTTCATGATAGTAACTTGATTAATATATGAATGGGAAAGAAATAGGGTTCAATAGGGTTGAAACAGCAGAATTAAATCCTGCTTCCATGGAATTTAATGAGGTGAGGATTTCATCTCTGTTCTTACACTTTCAAAATCAAACTCCTAAAAATATTTAAAATATTTAGTCCTGATGGAATGTTGGATCAGTTATAAGGACATAAAAGCTTCCTGAATACCTTGGAAAGATGCAGCTATGTTAAATTCAGGCTATGAACACATTTTATAGGAAAGAAACCATTTACTGATGGAAAAAGTTCTGTACTTAATATTCCTACTTAGATTTAACAACATACAGCAAGATAATAAAACTTATGAAAGTAAAAGAGACAACAGTGCAGTGAAAAAAAAATCTAAAAAGGACATTTTTATCAGCTCCTAAGGAAGAATAGGAATAATCCTGGCAGGTCTTGCTTATGAGCTGCACTTCAAGTGTAATTTTCATTTCATGTTAACCAGGAATGCAGGTAGCACCACGTGTTCTTATCTTTCACTGAATGTTGGGAATATCTGAAAGATTTTCAAGCCATTAGGAAGGATGAAAAAGAAGATTAACAATCTCACTTTTTGTTCAGTACCATGTTCAGTATTTTCACTGGATGCAATAACACACTTCTCCATGAGAAGAGCTCTAACTGTCTCACAGCTGCAGAAATATTCCCTCTGCCCAAGTGGATCCTTTCTTTTGCCGTGGTCACTGAACTAGCCTGAGGTCAGGTCATGGTTGGCATTTGCTGGCAGTAAATTCCCTTTTCACTGTCACACCACAGCTTTCCAAGGCTCTGTCCCAGCTCACCACATTTGTGCTCTACAGAAACTACTTCCAGACAGTGGAAAGCACTGATAGGAAGTCAATGGCAACACCTTATAATGCACTTTTGCTTATACCTTACTTTTCCTAACTTGTAAAACACCAAAAGCACCAGCAGTACAGTCTTCTCAGTATTTGAGAGCTCTAAGAAATTAGGTTATAACACATGGCTTTGTGAGCAGTAGCAGATTTAGCCTCGGGTCCAAGTTATGTGCACATAAACTGGGAGGACAGCAGAGTGAAAAACCCCAAACACACAGCCTTGGATGCATTTTCAGGTGCCAGCACTTCAGCTGCTACTCAGCACCTGAGTCTCCAGGATCACACACAGGCACACCCTGCACTCAAGGGAGAAGAAAACTCTTCAGAAACAAGTCAAGGAATTAAATTATTCCTTGCACTAATTCAGTCTATTTTTGGGGAAGTCATATGGGGTGTAATGTAGTCATCACTAACCCTGAGTAACCAAGGCAGCACAACAGCAGGACCTGCATTCTGTCACTTCTGACTTGCCAGGACACCATATTCCTTAATTTCAGTGTTCACTGGGGAGATCTGTGCTCACCTGGATTATGAATCAGTTGTGCAGGTGTATTTTGTCATTTATTATTTGGAAGGATACACCTCAAACAGAAATAACAATTTCTGTGCAGTCTCACAGTTCACTTTATTAATCTTTGGCTCTCACTATACTATTTTTCTGCACCCTGCATTGCATCCTTTATACTGGAATGTTTACAACTCCCTTCCAATTAGGGCCAATAAGATTTCTTTTCTCTTTTATTAAGAGGATCTATTTGCTTTTTCACTTTGCTAGGACAGCTGCTTTAAGGGCCTTATCTTTGAACTGCTGAGACATGTCTGGGTTAGATCCTGTAGCTGCAGCAGAGACAGATCACAAACTCATGATTACTGACACCCCCAGCACATTCTGAATCTGGTGACCTTCAAGTGTGTTGGAAGCCCATCTGTTTGGACAGGCTTTGCCTGCCAGGGGGCCTTTTTCTCTAATTTCACTGTTATCCCTTTTGTCTTAACAAAAGGAAAATTAACTAAAGTTGATTTAACTGCAGGAAAGTTAACTAAAGGAAGTTCCATGTGCAGGCACACAGTGCTGTTCAGTGGGTAACAGTTTTCCTCAAGTCCTTGCCCCAAAAACCTCCTGCAACACTGAATGCAGTGTGTGACTGTCTCTGCTGCTGACTTGAGACCCATGCAGCTAAAAGTGGCTTCCTAAATGCAAGCCAAGGGAGAAATTTTGACAATTCCACCATCATTTCATTCTTTTAATAGCTTTACTATTGGCTGTCCCAATGCATTAATTTAGAATGAAGCTACACTGAATTAGTCATATCTATAAAAGCTCTTCACGGTTGTACTTGTTATACTAAACTGAAGCATTTCCAGCTGGTATGGCAGCTTGGGAGGCTTTTTTGGTAGAAATGTCATGTAATTTACCAATGGGTACAAAATAAGAGTTACCTCCAATTTGTTTTACAGGTCTTACTACATCAGTGGTGTGTGCACTTCCTCAGGGAGGCTGGGAAAGCTGCTGTTAATCCTGTTCCCACAGAACATGTTCAGCACCTTGCTGGACCCACTGGATGTGAAAGTGGAATGTTCCTCAGGCAATCTTTCATGGAATGGGGTCCAGTAACTGTTCAGGCAAAGAAAACTTTGAATTTTGGAGAAATAAATATGAAAACTGAGGCTAAACAGAATGAATGTTTATAACTTCCAGTCACCCAAACTACAAAGTTATGTAGACAAATAAAAGTGCAAAGACCAGGCTGACAAGGAGCTCTACAAGAGACTACACAGCTGAACAGTAAAGGAGCTGGAAACTCCTGTGCTTGGGAAAGAATCTGGATAAAAACAATAGTAATAAATTGACTCAGTTCCACCATCAGATGCACCATATGGTCATACCAGCCCTCGTCCAAAACAAGTGAGAAGGCACAGGGAACAGGGATTAAATGAATGGGAGGATCCTGGGATCCCACCTCTCAGGGACAATGCTGCCTTTAAATGTCTGCAGAACAGCAGAGCAACCAGACATTTCACCTGAGGAAAAAAGCAACCAAGGAGGGAGATAAAGGTGGCAAAAAAAAAATTTCCTAACTGAGCTCCTTCACAAAATTTTGTAAAAACCATGAACTGAAGGTAACAAACTTATGCTTCACTTTATTCTTCAGAAAGGGGTGTGGACCAGTTTACAATCACCTGACAATCCCTTCTGGACAACTCAGGGAATTCTTCAGACATTGTCGTCTATTAATTCAAACGTAACAATTCTGCTACTGAACAACTTACCAAATACAGAAAGTGTTTATATATTCAGTCACAAAACTATTTTAAAGGAGTTGACTTTTTTTTGTTAATTCGATCACTTCTGTGACTGAGAAAGAAAAAATGGTTTCAGTTTTTCTCTATAAAATTTGCTCTTTTTGGTGACTATTTGCATCTTTTGATCTATATCTTGCACTTTCAATACTTTTTTCTCTTGTAAGATTGTAGTGAATGAAATAACAAACTGGAATGGATAACCTGAAATGTGTAACAGATACTATCTGCTAAATTCTGTCAAGCTCAAATACTGTCAACTTTCTTTTATCCTTCCTCTACAGAGGGGTAGTTTACATTTAGAGTTCCATCCATAACAAACTCCACAGACTACACAAAGGTGTTTTAAGCCTGAACATATTTCTGATGTCTATTAAAATCTGAAGCTTACTTGTTCCTTCTTTCATTTGTTACAGTGCTTTGTTTAGTTACAGATGGTATTAGCAGCAGTTTTTAATATCATCCTCATCCTAGAACAGGGCAAAGATATCAGTTCAGTTTTCCCAAGATCATTTTGTCTCCAAAAGCTCAAAAGAGTCACGTCTTCAAAGCAGAAACATAAGTTAGAGAGAATTCATGATGAGCAATGATTAAAAAACACTGATTCTCACAGAAGCCAACAATTAATGAAAATTCTAAATCTAGAACTGAGTCTTGAGACTCATTTTCCTTGCAGTATTCCAGGGACATTTTTCTTCTTGGGGGAAAATAAACTCACAGCCCATTTACAAGCCAGCACATAATCCTGTGGCTCTCAAAGAATATAAAATAAACAGCACTAAATCTCCTCCAGTTTTTTTATCTTTCCCACTTAATTAAAAAATTTACTTCAAGCAAAAGATGTTAATAACTGAGGTTCTTCAGCCTGTGAGAAATTACATAACTCAGGGAAACCCACATGGAGAAAATCTGAGTTGAACCACAGTTAAATTTGAATCACCAGAGATATCTTTAAATAAAACTAGTGAGAGAAAGATTAAGCACTGCAAAGGGCTATTTCTGCTTGGTATGATTCACGCTGGAAAATGAGCCATTTTGAGATGAAATGAGGCCCAAAGGCAGCTGAACAGGCACCACCTGCTGAAGGAAGGCCTTGGGGCACCTGGGAACTGCTCTGATTGTCCCACCCAAAAAGGGAAAGGTGACTCTGTGCCCACTGCATGGCACAGCCACAACACACCCATTGCACTGAAAGGCTCCATCAGCAGGAAGGATTTTTCCTGTAATTGCAGAGTGGCTCAGTGCAAACAATTTTTTCTTTTAGATTTGCCTGACAAGCCTTTAAAGCCTCCTTTACTCAGACATCCAGGGGCAAGCGTTGCCTAACAGAGAAAAATGCTAAATCAGCATCCAGGAGATCCAGCTGCAGGATGGGCTGTGCAAAACTATAACAAAGGAATTGGCTGACAGCAGGAATGGAATTGTTTATCAAGGAGTTAGAAGATTTAAAACCCATCTTATCTTGGTGTATCAGCTCAGTCCCAGGTAGAACATCCCAAAGCACTTGTACAGAAATGCTGGAGTGGCTTACACGGAGCAGACACACCTACCTGGAGAGTTCCAGAGGGAAGAGGAAGCATGAGCCAGAATTTACTCCCTTAGGGCAGGGTCACACCTTCACCTGAGTTACAGTCAGTCTCATGCTCTATGGATCGTAGTCCTAAACAAGCTGCAGACCTGAGCTGAATAAATAAATGCAAGAAAAGCAAAATGTTATGGAGTAACACTTTGTTTCTTATGAAATCCCCAACAGCACATTTCAAGCTTCAATGTGTGTACAGTGAAAACAACTAACTAAAATAAATCAAAGTGTATTTTCTTTCCAGAGAAAATTGGGCCCATTCCAGGGTCACTTAAAAAAAGGGAAAACAGAAAAGAAGAGAAGGAAAAAAAGGAAGAAAAAAAAAAGAAAAAAATTAAGAAAGAAGAAAAAGAGAGGAGGACTGTTCCAGAGAATTGAGAAACAGGATCGTGTTCTCTTGCCATTCTATGTGAACAATTTTCAGCCTCTGCAAGCTTTTATAAATGAACAATTTTTACTCTCCCTTGACCTGTTTAGGGAGTTCATTTCACTCTCTGTTGAAAGGATAATTTGTATTAAAACCTACAACCATTTTATGCAAGACGAAGGCCCCCCCAGCTCTTAGCTGAGGTTTCACACACCTGCTCCCAGTGTCCCTCTCCACTGCCCTCTCTGGAATGAACACCCAGATCCTGAAACCTCTCTCACCAATGTGTGCAAGAACATTCCTTGGCAACATGACTCACTCCCGTGTCTTGGCCTCATTAGTAAGCCAGGCAGATGCCCAGATATCAGTGCTGTCTGTAGCACAGACATTTTTATGTAACAGCTCATTATTTATATATAAATGGATAATGCCTTGCCTTGGGAATACAGCATCAATTTTCAGTAGAACATTAGTAAGATTCACTCATACTTGGAAGTGTCTTGTTTACTTTAGTCCACTTCATGGTTTTCTTCTTTAAATTCTGCCATGAATTATGCTTACTTAGAAGAAAATAACCCCCCGTGGGATATTTTCCCCTGAATGCATTGAATATTCTAAAATGTCAGTGGCAGAATCTCTTAGGGTGTAGCAGTTGACAGTCTGCATACTTTAATCAAGCCAGAAAGTTTTAATTATACTGCTAGAGGCACCTCATTTACATTTATTTTCTTTAATAAAGACACGATGAGAAATTAGGGAGGAAAAACAGAGAAAAGGTAGAGGCTGCAGTTCTCTGGAAAGAAAGAGGAGGGCCCCTCCTCTGTTTCTCAAACACAGCCAAGTGTGAACATCAGCACCACCACACAGTTGTAGAGTCTTTCAGCTTGGCAAAGGTCAAGCCCAACCTCTAACCCAGCACTGGCAGCTCCACACTGAACCGTGTCCCTCAGCACCATATCCACACATCTGAACACCTCCAGGGATGGGAGTCAACAAATTCCCTGGGTATCCTCTGCCAGGGCTTGACAAGCATTTTGGTGAAGAAATTTTTCTTAATATCCCAGAATCATAGAATATCTTGAGTTGTAAAGGACCCACAAGATCATCAAGTCCTGGCCTTGCACAGGACCATCCCCAAGAGTCACCCCCTGTGCCCCAGAGCATCATCCAAACCTTCCTGGAGCTCTGGCAGCCTTGGGGCTGTGCCCACTGCCCTGGGGAGCCTGGGCAGTGCCCAACCAGCCTCTGGGGGAAGAACCCTTATTATCCCATTAGAAAACCTCCTCTGGCAGAATAAGGCCATTTCCTCTTATTTTCTTGTGCTACCACTTGTTACTCATGAGAAGAGACCCACCCCACATCACTACAAGCTCCTTCCAGGTAGTTGGAGAGAGTGAGAAGGTCACCAGAGTTCAGGGGGACAATCCCTGCCCTGGTCCTGCTGGTGCAGTGGTGTGACAGATGCCATTGGCCCTGTTGGCCATGTGGGCACAGAGCTGGCTCAGGTTCAGCCCAGCACTCCCAGGGGCTTTTCCTGCAGGAGCTTTCCAGCCCCAGGCACTGCAGGGGTTGTCCTGACCCCAGTGCAGGACCCGGCACTCGGCCCTGCTGACCCTCACACCATGGTGTCAGCCCATGGCTCCAGCCTGCCCAGTCCCTCTGCAGAGCCTCCTGCCCTCAGCAGACAACACTCCTGCCCAGCCTGGTGTCCTCTGCAAAGTGCCTGTGGGTGCTCTCAGATCCTCCCCCAGAAAGGTGCTGAACAGTTCTGGCCTCAGCACCGAGCCCTGGGGGCACCACAGTGACCAGCCACCCCCCGATGAACCTACTGCCCGGGCCACCCAGCCCATGTCTGTCCCACTGGACAGTGACCCCATGGAGCCAGGAACAGCCAGTGAGATCATCTGTTTTCTTCTACAGCAAGGAAGAGAAAATTGTATGTTTGATGCTATTAATTATAATGCTTTTGGATACTGTAACTGCTCTAACAATAGCAGGACCTTTAAATAAAATTCTCCTCCCTCCCCTTTTCCCTTTCCCTGTCTCCTGGCAGTCAGCACTGGGAATGGGCAGCCCTGTGCAGTTGGAATTGTGCACCTGAACAAATACAGCTGTAAGAACAGCGTGTGTCCTGCCCTATTTAAGCTCACCTTGAACAATGTCAAGGCAGGGGATTTTAGCTTGGGAAATGGAGCATCAAGCATAAGGCCTTATCAGATCCCTGCTTTGGGAAAGAAAGGCACCATTATAAAATACCTGTTGGCCTTTTAAATTGATTAAAGAGATAAAAAGCAGAAGGACTCTGCTGTCATCTACTGAAACAGTTTTCTCCTCATCTTAGAAGGACAGCATAATTTCTCATCAAAATTTATTTTAGATTTAAATGTTATCCTATCATCGTTTGTCACTATGTCACCTACTGTTGAATAATATTTTTATATCTATTTTATGAAATATATGGAATTAATTATTTACTTTTGATGGCCTGTACTTTTGGGGCTGAGTTCATAATTTGCCTTATGGTGGGGTTTTTTTTGAGGATGAGCTCATCAGCCACAGGGTTCCTGACTTCATTCCAAATCAGGCAGCTCTTTCTCTACAAATTCTCTTTAATCTTCATTTGGATTCCCTGTATTTCTCTCCCTAGTCTGAAAGTACTATTTATGTAGCATTACTGTTACAAGTTTTCCTCATTCTTTCCACACCATAGGTGGCAGCACTCTGAGCGAGAAAAAAAATCTCTGTGCCATGAGTAATGGCTGGAAGTTACAGATGGAAGCTCCAGGATAACAGGAGCGTTACTGTACAGCCCAGAGCAGAACACACTCCGTGGTTAGCATTGACTGAAACACCAGATCGGGTCTCCTCGCAGTTGTCTGGTTTGACTGAGCACATAAATACAGCACATACAAAATGCTTTAATCACCCCAAAACAGACATACCAGCTTGAAGAGGGATTTAATGTCTAATACATAAATTACATGGGGTTTAAACTCCAGATGCAAAGACACAATATTGGATTACACGGACTGTAGGTAGCACATAAACTGAAGGGGGAGTTCAATAAAAAGTTATTCAGATAAAAAATCTCAGCTTCTCTAAATTATGACAAAGGATGAATTCCTGAAAGAGTTATATGTCACGTCCCTCACTGCAGGTGACCAACCTAAGCATTTCTCTGCCCACCCTCCTGCAGGTCCTGCAGGTTTCAAAGCATACTGCAAACTCATTTCCTCTTAAAAAAATCAACCAACCAACCAAGCAAAGCTCTCCCCACCAAAACAAACAAACAAACCCCAAACTAACCAACCAAACAAAAACAAACCCAGAAACTGGTTTCTTTCTCAAAATGACCAGGAAAAGAGTGAGAGTTTCATTCCCCTTGCTTTTAGACCAAAACTCCCCCATTGGAGCAGTGGCCCAGGCTCCATTTTCTCTCTGTCTTTAAAGTGGTGTTGAAACCTATGCAACCATCCCTAAGAAAAATGATCAGGGGCAAAGACAGAGGTGCTTCCAGCTTCCTCTGGAGGCTGTGGCATCGTCCATATGAGAATCCAGGCACTGCTTGTTGGGGGGAGAAGAAAGGTTGAGTCCTTCTCCCTGACCCAGGAAGAGCAGCAGGCACTGGGGAAGGTGGATTCCTGGCTGACCCACGGAATGAAAGGACAAATGAAATCCAAACCAGGAAGGAAGACAACCAAAGGAAAAGGGATCCTTGAGGAAAAGTTATCCATGTCTCTCCTTTTCCCTTCTGCTCAAAGGAGCCCATTGTGCAGAGCAGGGACAGCCCTGACCCTGCAGTGCCTGCCATGGAACAGCAGCCTTACAACTGTTCCCAGCTGAACACAGGTGTGTCCCCCTTGGATATTTTTCTGGCCAGACAGACAGCATAATAACTTTTTGGAGATCATCCACAACCATTTTATAAAGAGAATTGTACATCTTCTCTGCCACTAATTATAGTAATCATCTTCCTTAATAACAAGCCAAGGGCTTGTGCCAGAGCAACTAATTTTGCTTTTACTCCCAACTCCAAATTGCTACTACATTGTCCAACCTTCTATCAATTAAAATTGTCTAAATATTTAGTTAGACTTTAAGGCAAAGGAAGTAATCATATTTTCTTCAAGATGTAGATTGGTTTCTCAGTGTAGATTGTTAAGCAACACTGGATTAAAGTGTGAAGCAGAAGAACGAACCACATCTTGGGGTCCTTCTCAGGAGAGTGGGTGACAGTTATTTTGTAATGCCATGTGTACAAGAAAAAAATCCTTTTGGTTATAAAGTACCTTAAAAACACTGGTTACGTCAGTGACAACATTTTTAAAGCAGCCCTTAATATTATTTCAGTTTTGAGATAAGGACTAAACAAGTCAGCTATGCCAGCAGTGTAATCCAGCAAGTGTCAAAAATTGTATGAATCTGTTTGAAATTAATGCTCACTAGTCTGAGAGCCAAAGAAATGAAACAATGGGAGTAAAGTGATGACGGATATACTTGGTACAAAAAGTGAAATAATGGCATTTTAACATCAGTGACATTCAGAATATTCTCACAGAGATGTCATGACCAAATATGATATTGAAAACTACAGCATATGTAGGAATATGTCAAAAGTTCGATATATTTAGAGAATTTTAAATAAAGATAATATAAAATATTGCTTAAGTATCGTCTCCTGTAAATTCCTCATGTGATTTCCTGTATTCTTAAGAATAAATACATTTAATCTGTCCTTTAAGCATCATGTAAGTAATGTTAGTTTAATTCTGTTCCATACTTTACCAATTATAAAGGTTTTTTGGGTTTAAAATTATTTATATCTATGCAAACAAGACATTTTCAAGTGGGATTGAATTTATTGCCTCTGCATAGACTATGGCAAAAGGCTGAATACTCTGGCTTGAGCTACATTTCTCTGTTATCTGGGCTGGGAATTTAAGTTTTGCACTCAGAAATTCTTAGTTAGACACACAGTGTAGGACAACTAAATGCTGGTCATGCCCAATCCCTTTGCCAGCTGAAGGACAGGCACCTGCACATGTTCACAGTCTGACCAGATAAACTGCACACCCACCCCTCTCTCTCCCCCCACCCCAACACTTTATAAATAAAAGAATTATTCCTGAACACTAGCCACGTGATTGCCTGGAAGGGATTTAGATTTTGCATGTCACCAGTGCCTTGGTTTGTTCCCAGTGCAAGTCGAGAGGGCAACGAGAGCCGGGGGTTCTTCAGGATGGTGCAGCATCCCCCCAGCACTTCTGTGCTCTCCACTGCAGGTACCAAATGTCAAAATGCTCAACTTACTGGGTCGTAATGGAACTTCAGTTCTCTGTTCCTTCACAGCCTTACTGTCCTTAAGTGTTCTTGGGAGATTAGGATAACCTTGAGAACAAAAGGAAAAGCAGAAGTAATTTATTGTAAGCAGTACAACCACAGAGGGTATTATGTTGATAAGGGAATAGCCCTGGAACATGACAAATGCAAATAAGGCAGGCAGTAATGCACTGCATGTTTAAGAACTGCTTATATAACAGGGAAGTTCTGGGGAAATGATTTCAAATCTAGCATGGCAGCTTCTGATATATTCTGTGAGCTCCAAAATGCTGTTCTTGGAGACGAATCACTGCTTATCAATCCTCTCTCCCTCAACACAGAAATACATTCATACATGCACATTGGGAAGAATTATTAATAAGAACATGCAGAATTGATTGAAAAAAACCTATATATTTTAAAAACTGTATGCTTATGGGATGAATTTGAGGTCAGACTGCCAGCTCAAAGCATGGTTCAAATCACTGCAGCCAAGGTTTAAACGAGACAAAATATCTATGAAGTCATTAGAAGGGTAATCATCAGAACAATATAAGTAGAGGTAAGTAACTTCAAAAACACTCAGAAAACAATGCCCCACAAATTAAATGAAGATATAAAATTAAAAGGGGGAAATATGATTGTTAGTAGCTCTGGGTTTTTCTTAGAGAATATAACTCTTTTTCGTTCCTGCTCCACTGAAAGCATTTCAGATCTTCCAAGATTTTAGTGTGGCATCTCTAGATGTTCATGTAGCTAATGGACAAAGGGGTTCTAGTCCATCCAAAGTGCTGTTAACCAAGTGGGAATTAACACAGCAAACTGAATTCAATATTGATTTTCCATCTCTTCACCCCGAGGTGTCCCGGTCCCAGCTGAGGCTGCTCTGGGGTTTGCTGTTCTCTGCCCTGCAAAAGGTTTTGAGATGCAAGGAAGAAATTCTCCCTAAACAGACTTGAAGCTTCCATTGGTTTCCCGGTTACAAAAATCTGCAGACTGTCAAATAACTCCCCTGGGGTGCCTTCTTCTTTCAAAGTTTGAGATCTAGAAGGTTATTTTTCCCCCTGCTCAGCTGCAGAGGGATGTCACTGCAGAGCACTGACATGGGAAGGTACCACAGTGCTTTGGCACCTCCTCAAGTGAGCTGGCTACCAGAAACAAGAGACATTTAAAAGGAACAAAATGCAGCAAAATGCCTTTCAGTAGGTTATGAACAAAGACTGAGAGTCATTAAAGCCAAACACACAGAGAAACTCTATCAGAAGTCAAATGTTTCACTCACTTGATAAAAGTGTCATAGAAGAAACTGGTATTTGAATTTCTGTGTCTGTCAGTGACAGTTTCCACAGTGACACGTGAACATCTCCTCCACATCAGTCAGAAAATCATGACACTCTCCTTGCAAACTCAGGAAGGAATTGAAAGTGAACATTTAATAAATAAGAGGCTGAGGAAAACAAAGCAATTATGGATCTGCTCTTCCAATACACTAAAGAATAACTGCTCCAGAATTTTGCTTGAACTGATGAGAGAAGTATTTGTCAAAGCAAGAAACCAGTTTCTCAGCATCTGGTACAGAAGAAGTTATACTTCTGCAGCTGTCCCATATGCTTCTGTTTGGAAGTCAGACTGGTTTATCCTATATTATCCCTAGAGCTGCTATGCTCAAATTCATGGTTAAGTTACTGGCATTTCTCAGAAAGTAAGAATGAAATCTTTGATCTTATCTTTGCTCTATTGGCCAAAAATTTTATTTCTACTTCCTTAGGAGTAACAACTTTAAAACATTTTCATAACCCTGTCTCTATTATTCAAATAATGCCAGATTTTCTGAATTTTTTTTAATTAAAATTGCCTTTTGAAACTGAGTTCAGTTTTTCAAAGAGAATAAAATCACATTTTCTTTAGCTTTCCACGTTGTATTTAACAGAGACTTTTTTCTCTTCGGTTACTTTAATTATTTTTTCCTAGTGAAGCTAATGCAGATTTTACAGTATATAAAGATATTGCTCTCTATTTTACAGACTTTTAGCTCAACTATGAGGATGTTTTCTATCAATACATCAATCAGATGTATAGAGACTTGGTGGCCAAAGTGTTGCTACAAGGTGTTAACATACAAAGCATTCCAATGCAGTGGATATTAAATCAGGAAAAATTTGTTGTTTCTCTCTCCTATTCCCAAATATCATTTGGGATGTAAATCTTTACCATGTGTGAAGAACACAATTCTTTCTTTCTCCTTTTCTTAAAACAAGAAGTATTTTTATACCCTTTCTGGCCATTTTTGTCTGCAATCCCTTCACTTGGATGTGGTGAGACCCTGGAAACCTTTTATGCTTCTGGCTGAGGAGTGAAGCATTCACTGAGACCAAAGACCATTAAAATTCACCACCCTTCCCTTATTCTCTCTTTGATTTTCCCCTGTTTGATGCTGTTGGGTTTAGCTGTAGCTCTGCTTGTTTTCCAGGAGTGTTGCAGGGAGGGTGGATGTGGGTGCTGGTTTGGAGGCTTCAGGGACCAGCAGAAAGGGACACAGAACCTGGAAATGAGCACTGAAAATGCAGGAACCCAACTGAGCTGCTGAATTCCTCTTTGTGCTGAGGTAAAAACACTGGCACTCTTTTCCAATGATTTCTGGGCAGGTGTGCAGCCTATTCAGTATTTTTCTCTGTTCCAGTCAAACACATTTCCATGCTCTGATCTCTGGATAAGAAAGCTCCTGTGGAACAAAGTGTGGCCATTGATATTTGTATTCCCCACACAGTCAGAGCACCCCCACATCCAGCTCATTACCGACACTGCTTTAGAATGCCTTCAGTCTGAAAGGTGTTATTATAGCATCAAATTCTGCTCTAGTCTGCATTTCAAATTCTTGATTAAAACAGCAGTTTGGGCTAAGGGGTTCTCTATTAACATCTCACCTATATACTTTACTCTGAATAATTCTAAATGATTTGTTACAGCTAAGGAAGATTAAGGTTGGTTAGAATAATAGTCTGCTATTACTGCTTCAAATGAGATGTTTATTGCAACAGGGGATTCAATATTATCAAATATTGTTTTCTATCAGCTACTGCCTGTGATAGAAGCTCCTAAACTTCCGTGGAGAGTGGGAGCTGAGACTGGGCTCAGCATCATACACTGCTATCACTGTTCTTTGGATATATAAGGGAACAGAAGACTGAGAATTAATTTTGTCATTCATAGCAGAATGAAATTAAGTTTTGCTTAATAAACTAAACATGCAGACATGCACAGACTGTCTTTGAAGTAATTATTTTATATAGCTAAAGTTTCAAAATATCCTGGCCCAATCCATACTTTTCTTGGGGGAGGGCAAGGGGAGGAATCAGAATCACAGCCTTAATATATGTAGGTCTATAAAGGCAACCACAAAGGTGAAACTAAAGGAAATTAAAACAAATTCTGGACATAGCAAACCATGGCCTGTTTGTGTTTTGGCTTCCATGGTTCAGCATCACTTGCTGTGGGCAGAAGGAGTTTGGTACTGAAGGAAACAGTGTCGGGGACTGTGTTTGTCTGTTCCCAAAAAGCAAAGTGTAAAAGCACTCAAACAATATCAAGGGGTTGTGGTGAAGGGGCAGAGGCCCAATTTAACTCCTGAGGCTCTGAAACCATGAGCAGCTCTGTGTCCATCAGGGGATGGCAATCCCTCCAGAGACTCAAACATGCAGTAAACTGATTAATCTAAATGCCTTTCTAACATCCCTACACACAGGAAAAATACTGTTGATATCCAAATAAAATCAAAGGTTGATTTTTAAAATCAAATATGTGAATTTTAAAGGGGATTCCCTTCCTTCTTAAATAACACAGGTCCCCAGAGGAAAGAATTCCCAAAGCTGCAGGAACCTGTGCAGGGATGGCTGGGCCAGGGAAGTGCAGCCCCAGGGATGCCCGGGGTGTGAAGGTGGAATTGCATCTGCACAGGTGAATGGCAGAGACCTTGAGGGCAGATCTGGAGAAAGGAAAAATTACACATGCATTTAGCCTTGTTCATGTGAGCTAAAAAGGCTGTGATAAGAACATTCTTTGTTTTGCTCAGAATCACTGTCTTGGCTGAACAGAAATTACCTTCAGAACAGGAAAAGGGATCTTTGCAAAAAGAAAAAAAAGGTGGACTCCAGTAGAATGTTCCAGTTTTTATAAAACTGTTTTTCTTAATGAAGAAATGTATCATCACAACTCACTTCTAGGAAAAAAAAATCTTTCATTGTACTTTTGTTTCAGTTGCAAGCTTTTTCACCATAATTATATTACTTGTTTCATAAGATAAAGCTCTTCTAGAAACTAGCACTGTGTTTGCATTTCTAATTATTCTGTTTGCATGTTATCTTGAAAACACAGTGCTTGTATTACATTTCCTTTTGTCTACTGTTTATTTTGAAGGCATAAAATTCAGTCTGCACAGCTACCTACAGAACTCTTAATAAGTAATTCAAATGTTTGGTTATTAAATGAAACTCAGATTCTCAATTCAATTTAGGGTTCAGCATTTGCTCATGTCTCTGATTCAGTGTTCAGAATCAATTTGCTCTCTGCTGACACTGTTTGTTTTAATGCTCATCCTGAAAAAAGAGGTTTCTGCAACTGTATCTTTCAAATACACAAAAGTTTTACAAATGTAACCTATGTTTTAATGTTTGTCTTCCTCTGACCACGAATTCCAAATTCACACTGGCCGGGATCAGACCCAAGCAATCAAGGTCTGATGTGACATCTGACAGCACCCACCTTGAGCTGAGTGAGCAGCAGATGGGAGACCAGGGACAGGGGGCACAGTTCTGTACAGCTCTGAATGAGTTCTGTACAGCTCTGAACGAGTTCTGTACAGCTCTGAACGAGTTCTAAATATCTCTGAGCAAGTTCTGTACATCTTTGAGCAAGTTCTACACAGCTCTGAGCAAGTTTTATACCTCTCTGAACAATTTTCTACAGAGAATTCAGCATGATAGAAAGTTGAAGTACATGGGAGGAGAGGAGGGGACATCCCCACTTTAATTTTGGCAAAGTAAATTGATACTTCCTGAGGAAAATAAACAGCTATGTGGTTTTTTCTTTCCAAGTTTACCAAAATTATGAAAACCCCTAAATGGTTATGAAGAGAAACAAGTTACCCTGGCTGAAATATTAGTGAGGTGAGATTGCCCAGACATAACAGCAGAGATAATGTTTTTCAGGTACATTTCTACATTTATCTTTACAAGGTAAGCACAGCTTCCGATTTTCAAACTGCTGTCTGATGTTGATATATGAGGTTTACATTCTTTTTCTAGACTTTATTCTTTAGCCATTCAGCTATTTGCAATTTACTCTCCACTTAAACAAAAACTTAATTTTGTTTTGTTGATTTTCAGGCATTGTAGTCTTTCTTGAGAATACTCAGTTATCTGCTAAATACTAAATGTGGCAGAGTTTTCTCTCCACTATACTAATAAAGATTAGAGGGAAATAGAGCTCCTCTGATTAAATTTGCTTGTAAGAGGATAATAGATAATAAATCAGTAGCAATAATGGTCTGTCACAATTAAAATACAAGAATTAAATGACCACTTTATGACAAAACATTTCATAAACCACGAAAAGTAATCTCATTAAGAAGTATAAACTTAAAAAAAATAAAAGAGTACAGCTGCCTATGCCAAAGGTTTCACATGATTTTGAAGTTAATATGTCAAAGCAGTTACAAAAATGGAATTTCATGCCAAGTCATACACAAATTTAAAGGGATGGGCTGTCATATGTTAACATAATTTGTACTAACTCCTGTTGTCAAATATAAATTAAATGTCAATAATCATTTAAGTCTTACATTAACATTTGAACTCAAACCCTCTTTATAAAAACACCCAAATCATAATGAAGTCACTCTGTCCTAAGATAGAAATAACAAGAAGAGCAGATAAGACATTAGTGAGTGTAAATTGGTGTAATCTGCCTGCAGGATGTGAGATCCCACTGTCACACATCTGAAGATGTGGCCTTTGCTGATTTTTCTTTAGGAACTGTGTGTGATACACCTATTTATTACAAATAGCTCATGCTCTTGGGTTTTCTGCTATCCAGAATTCTAGAACTAAGTCAAAGAGAGCTCTCTGTGGGAAAAGCAGTGAGCCAATGACAGAGACAAAGTGTTCACACTGAAAAATTACCTTCCTGGACGTGCCCGTGCAGCTCCTCCCTGGTCCTGTCACAGCCAGCAGGGCTGACAGAGCCTTCTCTTCTCACAGCCAAAACTGCCCAGGAGTGTGCAGGGGGGTGGTGGGAGGGCAGGAGGGGTGGGGGGTTCCTGGGGCTGTCAGAGGATGCTCCTGCTCCCACCCTCTGCAGTTCAGGCCTTGCACAGCAGCTCCACTCCTGCAGACAAAAGATCCTGTTTGTGATCCAAAAAGGCTTTGGATGTTTTTGATCATGTACAGTTATGGGGTCCTCCAAGGGAACATTCAGAATCCCCAAATTCACTTTGTCATGCTCTGTTCAGCTCAGTCTGCATATACAGGACAAGTTCCATGCTGTATTTAAACATAAGGTTACTCAACTTAAGAAAATAAGGTATGTTTATATATTATCTACCAGGATTTATATATTATCTACCAGGATAATTGCTCTTCTTTGCACCAATGCTTTGTTATTGGTGTAATACAATAGCTCAGTGTAAAATAAATCCCTCAATTCAATGTACAATCATAAATAGGGTACCTGTAAAAAAACCTGCTCCTATATTTCCATCTCTCTAAATCCATTTTCTTCCTTTAGATTTAAATAAAGTGTCATTTTTCTCTACAATACATTCTAACTTATTCATCTTCACTGGAGTAATTTTTTTTTATTGTCTGTTCCAGTGAGATCTTCGTGCTTTACAGACCCTCCTGAGCCTCCAGGTGAACATTATGACAAATGCCAAAAGCTCTTTCTGAGGTTTTAGTAGCAGCAATATCATCAGCAACAAATCAAAGCCAATCCAGGAAATTCTTGTCAATGATCTGTTCTCCCCTGAAGGCTTTGGACAAAAGGTAAACCAGTGGCTGGGACAGTGTCTTCCTGTCTAATATATCACTTTAACTTGCTGTCTTAACTTCTCTTGTCAGGTGTAAAAGCTGTTAGACCAGTCAGATAGACTCAGCTGAATTTAGCTTCATTTATTTAGTTTTATCTTATGTGTTTTACACAAAGAATCTCCAAGTGCTTTAGAGCTGAAGATCAGAAACAGGAATGGAGTGTTGTAATAAATGAGATGCAGCTGCCCTGGTACACATAGAAAGAGATGATTTTTGAAGATGGATGAGACCTGCAGAATGGGGATAATAACTAAGCACAGCAGGAAACAAAGAGTGAGATTTGAGTCTTTCCAAACCTACATGTGTGAATTTATAACTAATATACCTGTGCATTCTCCACTTGAAAACATGCAGTTCCCAGCTAACCAATAATTGGTAATGAAGGTTTTATACTGCTCCTGAAAATCAAGTAACACAAAGTACTGGGTAAGAAAATTGCATTGATGTGACCACACATGCTTTTGGTCAATCTCATGCACATTTTTGGACTTTTTTCAAGATAGTTCATAGGATGATGCAGGAGGAGCAAGGCTGAGCAGCAACGTTTTCTTCCAAATTCTGCCTCCAGCAGCACCAACTTCCCCCACTCCCTAACTCCTGATGTCCTGTTAATGCAACAAAACTGTGAAATCCTGGTCTTGGAATTTCTGTAATTTATGGGAAACATATAAAGGATTTTCCTTCCCATTTTCACAGAGCAGTAGAAGTTCTTCTTTTTCAATACCTCTTAAGCACCTCCACAACTGACAGACCAGTTTTTTTCAGACCTGGGCTGCTCTCCATGGGAGTCAAGGACACTGCTCCCTGCAGGGCTGAGTGAAGGATCTGCACAGACTCACAAAATCCTCTCCAGCTTCCTGGCTTATGGAAAACGAGAGGAAAATCAGCAAACAAAAAGTATTTGCATCTTATGAAACTGTCAGAATGGTGTCCTTCCCAAAAGACTTGCCCAGCCCTTTGGAAGACCAGAATCCTGCACTGGGTAAGGCCCATTCCCTCTGTCAGGTAACAGTGAACCCTGAAAAAAATTACCAGATTTGAGGGTTTATTTGTTGCTGGGGCTTTTCTTCTTTACTTTTTTTTTTTTGTTTTTTAATCCCCTTCTTTTTTAATAAAAGAATCTTCTGGAAGGAAATCAAGCAGATTAAACTATGGGCTAATTATATAAGTAAAGTTGCATTAGATAACTAAAGCAAAAAAGAAAACATGAATTACTTCAAATCAAATCTGTCAGTCTTTCACTGCAGGGGGCCACTTGAATGTGTGGCATTTTAGCACCACATTTGAATCTGTATTTATGTTTACATTTATTGCTTCCAGGAGACAGCAGTTTCCCTATTCTAAGTAAAACAGTACTAAATCAATATTCTTGTAACATATCACATAAAAAAGGTGCCAATCTTTAAGGGGAAGGGAAGACTTTGAAAAAGAAGGGGGGTAAAAATGAATTGTGACTTTCTGCTCGGGTTTTGTCCTCCAGCCAATGTCCATTTTTTAATACCCAGTTAAAGGCTTCCCACTGCTGCTTATGCCTGGACCACCTGTTCCCATAATGCCCTCAAATCAGCAGGTTTTGGCACTGCTTTATATAGTTCATAAAAATACTAGTTCAACATCAGGCATTTGGGGGGAGCAGTCTCAACCCTGTGATCCAAATGCTTTTCCATTCCCATAAAATCCCAAATGGTTTTAAGTAGGAGGGAAAGAAGGAAAAATATAAAATAAAGTTCAAGTTGGTGAAGTGAAGGAAAAGGGACTGGGAAGAAAAGCCTAAAGTGTATTTGTAGCATGAATGTTCCAGGGAGGGAGAAAGGGACAAAGAGGAGGAGGGAATGTAAACCATAATTTGTGGAGTTAAAGGAGTGCAAATGATGAATAAAGAGGCAACTTGTCTACTGATGGATTACAACAGGAAGAACAGGTGATACAAAGAGGTAAATGAGTGATGTACAAAGGACCAAAGTCAAGGGGAGAGGAGAAGGTGCACTGATAGATGGCTCCCAGATTAAACAGGCTACGTAAATAATTATTGAGTGCCAGTTTTAAAAGCTCTCTGAATTTTAAATTTTAAATTAACCTTCACATCTGGCCTTTCACAAAACCTTATTATGCATAGGTGTATATTCACATCTGGAAGAAAATATCCTAAACACAATTACAAGCCTTTTATGTTCAGCTCATAAGAAACTTTTCTGGCTGCAAAGCTGGAGCTTTCCAGTCCCTTTTCTTTAAGTTCCTCTCGTTGCTCCAGACATCAGAGTTTCCAACAGCTCTCACGTCAGGCACTGAGATGCCACTGCCACTGCAGGAGCTGAGGAGGAGGAGGAGCTCCTCCTCTTTCTGGGATGAAGAGCTTTTCAATCCCTCCCATGACAGGAACGGGCTCAAGCCTTGGCACTGGTGTGTCCTTTGTCATCCAGCCCCCAAGGGGTTATCCCAACATCCCACACTGGGAGTGAAGCCCAGCTTTTTAAGTAACTAACTCTGAAATGATTTTTTCTATACTGTCACAGGTCAGAACTGAATGTAGGACCTGCTCAGGTCTGTGCCCTGTGTGTTCCTGGAGAAGGGAGAGGCTGGCTCAGCTTTCCCTGGGAACAACACCATCCTCAGCTGAGAGGAATGTTAGTTCTGCAACTTGAGGAGGGGTTGAGAGACAGGTTAAAAAGGCAGTTCTTTGTATGAAATGGTTCAGGAAGGTAGGAAAAAAATTAATGATGGAAAAGAATACGGGTTTTTCTGAGCCATCTTGTACCTGGCAGGGCTGATACAGACCCAGAGCCAATAAAGTCTAATAATCTTCTTACTCATTCATTCCAGTGCCTCTGCTTGGACACTTACAATTCTGGGTAAATAGTAGGTCCATTAGAGCTGGGTATGCAAAGAGCTGGCTCAGATCCTTTGGCCTCAATGCTTTCATAATGTACTTAATCGTTTCTTCATACACTTAAAAAGCTTCTGTAGCTCAAATGTTTCACCATCCATGGAGATCTGCAATCCAGAGATGAGAGAGTCAAAAAAGATAGTCTTTTCAGACAGTTAAACCCAATCTTTTTATCCCAGACAAAGCAGAAACCCAATTTTTTGGAAAATATTTGAGGAAATTACCACAACATGAATGCAAACAGTAATGTAACTC
>NW_016690403.1:680912-698531 GCF_001604755.1 Lepidothrix coronata
TACACACCTTCCTTTGAGATTCTGCTCATGTAAATACCATCCCTTTTTATTTTTTTAGATTTCACCAAGCATGTGAAGTGAATACTAAGAGACATTGTTGAATTGAAGACAAATTATTGAAATAAATTTAGATTTTCTTAGTCCCTAAACCTGAATTGAAAAATGAGTGCTCTGTTTCTCTGTCATACAGGACTGAGCCCTTGTTAACACGGCCTTTGCAGTGTCTTCCCACATCAGGACATGGAAGCACACAGAATTTATTAATATTTTCTGGTAACAAAAGATACTAAATTGCACTTCTTGTTAAGATGTTTAGCCTGTTCTTTTCTACTTCCTTCCAGGAGCATTAAGTAAATTTGTCTTCAGAGAGCCACATTTATTGTGTTATTGTAATTTCTTTTTGAAAATAAAAGACCTATAATTCTGCCTTCTTTGACTGAGGCCCACAGTCATTTTGTTTGCCCCCACAAAGGACTTGGGACTCCTGCCCTGGATTTCCCTCAGTTCCTATCCTCCCACTGACTGCCCACTTGCATCTTCCTCCCCTGTCAGCTGGGGTTTGCTGGAGCAGCCCAAGGTGCTGCCGTGGAGCAGAGAACATCAGCCCTGAGAACATCACCCTGAGAACATCAGAGCAGAGAACATCAGCCCTGAGAACATCAGCACTGAGAACATCAGCACTGCTGGAACAGCTCAGTGCTGCCTCCAGCATCTGCCCACGTGCTGCAGGACTCTCTGGCAGGAAAATTAAAAAAAAGAAACAAACCAGCCCCCAACACACACCCAAACATCCAGCTCCAGCTGAAGTTAACTCTTGCTTTAATGAACACAGAAATCCGACTATATCTGCTTCAAACAGCAAGGCTGACAATGAGAACATCACTTATGCAACCCACACTCAGTCTCCTGCAAAGCTGCAAACATGATACAGCCACAGAGGAAGAAATTCTGTCAAAATTCATGTGGTTACTGTTGCTTGGGAAACCACTTCCTTGGTAACTCCAATGCATTCTCAGCACGTCTCAATATCAATTTCTCAGCCGCTCTCAGACACACAAACCTGCAGTGTGGTGTGAGGAGAGAGCAAGGAAAACAAAAAACCAATAACAACAAAGCCAACCTAAAGAAAAAAGGAGAGAGTGAGCAAAAGATTTGTTATTGCTGTTGTTTCCAATATGTCTAAATGAAAAATAACGTAATCGAAAATATATCCGGAAGTTGTTTTTAACATTGTTTGGAGGAGAAATTGTTGAAATATGTCAGTAAGTGTGTCTTGAATCCTAAGTGTGAGGTTGGAGAGAGGTGCCTGTGTGGTTCTGGAGAGCTGGCACTGAGCCTGGTACGGGGAGTTGGCTGCCACTGGGATTTTCTCTGTTCCAGTTTATCAGGACATCTGTTGCTGAATCCACACCACACTTCAGAATTCAGCTTCAGCAAATATCTGTTACAAACCACTCATTAGTATTTTCACCATAATTCCTAAAAAGCTATTCCAAGCCCCAAGCCCTTCCAGAGGCTGCTCAGAGGGTGCCCTGGGCAGGGGGTGCAGGTGCCAGCAGGGGATGCTGCTGCTGAAGCAGAGCCCGTGTTTGTGCTCCTCCCAAACAAGGGAGCTCTGCTCACAGGGACTGACTCCAGCTCTTTGCACAGAATGCAAAACTTGAGTTATTCACCTTTTCATACCAAAATCTCTTCTGCTTACCTGATCCTCCAATTTCTCTCTAACAGGGCCATGCAGGCAGCTCAGCACAGGTTTTGTTCATGGGCAACATAAAGGAAATCTAATTTTTATATCAAACAAATGGAAGAAATATTCTAGTTGTAGCACCAGCCACTGTTTTTTCAGTTTTGCTTTTTCTGGGTCTTCCATCAGAACCATTACTGTATCATTCCAATAGCCCAAATTAAGTAATAGGGAGAAAGAGAGAAGAGGAAGCACTGAGAATTAATGTCCATTGAGTGTCCTGTGCACTGCTCTTACAGGGCAGAGCAGACTCCACAGCCTGTGCAGTGCACAAATGGGCACTGGAGGTCTCTTTTTCCACAGCTGGAAGTGGTTGGGGTGGCAAACAGGGGGCAGCAGGACCTCTCCCCTGCCTCATTTGTATTAACTGGCTTAGGACTCTAAGAGTGCCTCTAAGAAAGCATGAAAAATAAAGAAATAAGGATACTACAGAAATGCTTTAAATCAACTGACTCTTACTGTAATCAACTGCTCTTTGTATGTGTGTCTGTTTAAATATATGGACTTGTGTCTGTACATAGACACACAGACACTCCTGCCTTTTCAAGGACAGTAATACCTTCTTTTTTTACTTTTTTCAGACAAAAAATTACTGTCTGAAGTTATTTTGTTCTCACAGGAGGAGCATCAGCAAAAAACATGAATAGCGTCATTTTAACACCTTTAGTTCAAGCCTGCCTTCCTCCCACACTCCAAATGGCAGAGGATGTACGTAAAACACAGCTCTTCCAGGAACTCAGGAACTGCTGGAGTCAATGGAAACACTGGTGCCAAACTGCAGTAACAACCTCATCCCTCTCCTGGTGCTGCTCCCTGCATTAAACACAGGGACAAATGAGGAAATGTGAAAATGGCACACAGAGCTTCTGGTTGTTTCTCTGGGAATCCAGCAGGTTGGATACCTGCAGGGTAAAGTGGGGCTGGGGGAGAGAGCAGGGGTGAATTCCTGAATTCTGGAAAAGGGATGAGGGAGGGATGTGACAGGTCTGGGCAGCAGCAATGGAAAGGGCAGGATCTCTTTTGGTCATGAATACCTGGGTCAGAAGTAGTTTCTCATCAAGTATAATGTCTTAATTTATAAAAATAAATGAGAATGCCCAGAGCAGTTGGACTGATGGTGTGTTGTGCTGCTGTTCTCAGGCAGCTGAAATACTTCTTCAGCATTTGGAGAATGACAAAGGACCGTGGGAATGCCAAGTGTCCCCATGGCTGAGCCAGCACCCCAAGTGTCCTGGCAGAGCTCCTGCCCCTCCCTGCACAGCTCAGTCCCTCCAGCCAAAAGCCCCAAGTAGCCACTGGGATCAACGTTATTTCAATACTGAAAACCAAAGCAAAACAACCCAACAAAAACAAAAGCCAAAAACAAATGGGAAAAAAAGACAAAAGGGAATGGGGATGACTCTGGTTTTCTGTTGTATTTTTTTAAGAAGTTTTCAAGGGTTATATATTCCAGAAATGCACATGTAATAGAGTCTCCATTCCTCTCCTGTCAGCACTACTGTAGTTTGAATTTAAACACTGCAGTGAGACTCCTTCCCTGGCTTGGATGAAAGAAAAATGCTGGAGTATATCAAGTTTATGTGTAAAAGTCTATCACTGTGATCTCACCTATAAATTTGCATCTTGTAGAATAGTTATATATTATTAATACAATAATTTATAAATATATCAATTAAACATGGCTTAGGCTTTCCTAAGCATAAAACTCGCTTCTGTGTCTAGAGTTTGTTGAATATTTCACCATTGAAAAAATATTTCACCACACCCAAAAAGAACTGAGGCCAATATCAAACACGTGAAAAGCAGCCTCTGGTGCCAGAGGATGTCAGGCTTCCCCTTGCATGTGGCCTTTTTCAGGAAGCACCATGGAAAACAACACAGTGCCAGGAGACTTTAGTATTTCACTCCATCATTTCCTAACTCACTTAAATATTTGTGGGCTACTTAAACACCAGGGCTCCAGGTTTTGCTGAGCCATTGTCCCCCAGGGGGGCTGTGTGAGAAACACTATTACAGCCCAGTCTGTGGGTTATGAAATGTAGAGACAACAGATATATATCCTTGTCATCGTGGTGCCCTGCGCTGACTGCACTGAAGTGATTGCATCTGTCAACTTGCAGTGATTCAAAAATCTATGTTTAGAGAGGTATTTCATCATACCTTCTGTGTGTAGTTCCTAATGTCTTTCATTCTCCTACTTGAATGAAAAAATGTTCTCCAGACTGCAAAAATTCATATAAGATGAACCAAATCAAGCCAGTGTCTTTGAAGTCTCTATACATTGACATTTAACTTTCTGTCTCCAAACACCAGCTAAATGAGAAACTGCCACTCTCACTTGGACTACATTTTGATTTCTCCCAGCACACCAAGTAACATCTCCCTTCAAGAGGACCCCACCTAGTCAGGGTGGGATGAATTCCTAGAAATGCTTCAGATAAAGAAAACTTTGGGAAAAATAGAAGCTTGATTTTGAAAAATAGTCTTTCATTATCTCATAAGATCAGAGGCTCTCTCTGTCACTCTGCCTTTAGATGGATAAATATTCCTGCTTCTTGCATATTGCTGGCTTGATTCAAGGAAAACTATCCTGCTTTTTCAAAGCCAGGGTGTGTATATTCGATTTCTCAGAGGATTCAGTTAAGTCTACAGTCCATGGGACTCAACTGAGATCATTATTCTTGCCTTTCAAGAATTCATTTGCAGGTACATCACATTTTCTGTCCATTTTTTAAAGTATGTTTGCCATACATCTGAGGGAGGAGTTCTTTTAACATGGAATGAATAATAAACCACCATTTATCTTTTACCATGGTGCAGATCAAGGTACTAATTTACGTTGCCTCAGTGTGCAAGAGACACTGGATTTTTTGGAGATGAAGCACAACGTGATTAAACCTGTTTCCAATGTGGTTTCATTACAGAATTTTGTCAGTGTCTGTGAATTATTCCAAAGCATTTCACAGAAAGCTTTATTGCTCTTCAATATTAGAATACATGGATAAATTTTCAAAAGAAATGCTTTTAATATATGAGATTCGTCTGAAGCATTTTTGCACAGACACAGTAATTAAGGAGTGTTACTCAGAGAACAACTGGGCTGGAATGTGGGGACTTGTAGTCAGAGCAAGGATTTACACAGACCAGGGACAAACATCCATGGTTCTTGCACCTTTGGCTGCAGTCCCAACCCCTGGGATATTGGGATTCTGTGCCATTCCCACACTCCTTGAAATATTCCTCACACTAACAAAGGGGGATCTGGAACATTGCCCATGATGTTCCTGAATCAGGAACAGCAACATCCCAAACTTGGGCTCCCACAGCAGCCCATTGTTGCTCTCTGATGTTTTCACAAACTTAATTTGCACGGTTTTCATTTGTTTCAGTTCAGAATAAAAAACAAATGTCAAAGCTCTGCAATTTTAAAAGAGGTTCCATTTCTCAGGCAGTTTCCCTACCATTTCTACAGAGCTTTCCTGTGGCCCAGAGGAGTCACATTATCACAGACAAAATCCAAACACACTCCCATGGAGTCCAGGTCTCCTCCAAAACAGGATAAACAAGCAATTTGTGTAAACACGAGTTCCACCTTCCCCTGGAGCTGCAGGGAGCTCAAGCACAGTCAGGCCCAGACAAGGCAGAATTTGCAGAGGAGCACCCAAACCAAGACCCTGTATTTCCAACATCCTTCTAAACCCCAGGCAAGGAGCACAGGTGGCACCTTTAGGACACCAGGGCAAGTCCAGAGAACCCCACTGGGCAGTGGGAGCAGCTGTTCCAGAGGGGAAGCAGGGATCTTCCAAGGAAAGGTTCACAGAGCCATAATAGACATTATTTTCAGTGCATGGCCTCACCTCTTCCAACACCTGCCCTTCAGCCCCACACCACAGTTTCTTCTCTCCCGTTTCCCCGTGAAATCCATTGTTGGTTTGTACCCACTCTCTCCCCCTGGTTTGCTTTGGGTTTTTCCCCACTGACAGTGTCTGTGTTCTGTCCCTCACTGGTAAGTTTAAGGGGGAAATGCAGCTGCTCTCACATTGTCCAGGTGCCTCCAAGCCCCAGGAGATGTGATGGATGTCCCTGAGCTCAGTCAGGTCTGAGGGTCAGTGCCCGCTCTGGCCCTGCAGGACCAGTCCCTGTGCCCTGGGCTGCCTCTGCTCCCCACCCAGCAAGGTTTGCACTTCAGCTACTCTGCTCTTTGGGTAATAAAGCTCCTCCTGGAGACTCCACCTCAGATCCCGGGTTAGGGGAGCCCACAGCAAATGAAGACCCCAATTGTACCAACTGGTTTTTAGGACTGAGTACAGAGCTAAGCCAGTGACTCCCTTCCTCTCTTTCTCCCTGTTCTTCCCCACCCACACCCAGCTCCATCATCTCACTCCACCTTGTCTGTATCTATGTGACCAGACAGCACAACTCTGTTCTGTTCTTGGATAACATCATTTATCAACACATTTATTGACACATGCATGAAAGTCCTAAGCAAGCCACAAATGAGACAACAGGCCACTATTATACAAATAAACCTTTTCCGTCCATCCTAAAATCACAGGGTTTAGGATGAAAATTGGCAAGAGTACAGGTTTTCCTTTACTATCCTTAAAAGGTGACAGCTGTGTGACATTATTGATCACCAGGGGCCCTGAGAGGCTCAGGCAGCAGCTCCTGAGCTGTGGGGCAGCAGCTCCTGACAAAACAAGTCCAATTGATTCTTGCATTCAGCCTCTGCTAAAACACTGGCAAATCACATGCCAAGGTGTTGCTTGTAGGAAAACAGCTGGCTTGGAATTCCAAACCTAAATCCCAGGACATGCACAGGGCTTAAGAATCTGATTCACACTTTTGCAGACAAATAGGCTCCAGTGTCATGTAATGGAACTAAATGCTTGAACTCAAGCAGATTTTTTCCTTAAATCTAGCTTATTTCTTTGAATAATACTAATTGTTCCAGATACTTCGTTTTCTTAACATTGAGTTTATATCCATTTCACATTTCCACAAAAGTGAGTAAAGAGAGAGTCTGGTCAAAAATAAAAGTTCTTTCTTTTAGTTACTCCTCTCATTACACCACAGTAATGTGACACTGTAAATACAAAACATACCCATAATTGTGGGAAGTACTTGTATGAACAATGGACTTGATGTTGCTCATGTTGCACTCCAAGTTATCTCAGTTACACTGAATTTTCTATATTGTTACCAATGAAATGGAAAAAAAAATGAGGCAAAATGAACAATTTGACTTGGGAGCAATAGTCTATGAAAAGATCACTTCATTTTTTTAAATAGGACAAGGATCTTAATTAAAGTGATGAACTATTTTCCTGTGCAGGAGTAGCCCAAACAAGGAAGAAAACTAGTACTGTATTTCCAGTTGTCTTCCCAAAGCAGTAATTACAGTCTACATTCACCTTTACCATTCAAAAGCTAACCTATGAACACACTGGTTCTTCACTAAAATCAGCTTTAAAAAAACTTCTTTCATTATTTATGAACCTTCAGGTTATGCATGAACTTTCCTGAGGTCCAGAGAAGGTTATTGGCTCCCAGGCTTCACCCAGCCTACAAGGTTCAAATTTTACATCCTCAAAACTTTTTGCCCCAGCCCCTTGACATTTTCCCTAAGCTCATTTGCAATGGTGATGTGTATATTGTGCATTTCTTTGGCTCTCCTTTGGGTACATCTCTCACTCAACACTGAAGTCAAAGAAAGTTGCCAAACCACTGCAGGAACAGGGGTTTTATGCAAACACAAAGAGACAAGTTTAGCCAATTGCCTAAGTAAGGAAAACCTTTGTTATAGACTGTGGTTTAGGATGTACTTTAGTAGCCCTTCAGGCCTTCAGATGAACAAACCTTAATTAAACTTACATTTTGAAAAATGTGGGTTTAATTCAACTGAATTAAACTCTTTCTGTGCATTGCTGGTTACAGACACAACTGACTGAAGCCTACTTAGAAAATCAGGGGACAGGACACAGTGTTGGACAAAGTTCAGGAGAACCATTCTGAGTCTGGTCCTTTAAACCAAGACTGAGACATTTGAGATCCACTGACTATTTTTGATCATTTTATGGTGATTTAGAGAAAAATCAAACCAAAAATCCTTTCAATTTTTCTTGCCTCTCTTCTTCCCCACATTCACTTAGAAATGTCCACTCAGTGGAATATATTATGGGCTATTTAACCCTGTCAAGAAGCCATATCAATTAATAGCATAATGGTCTAACCATATATTTTTTCTTATTATACACTAAAGCTTTATGGCAGAATTCCTGTGGATGTACTTCTTGTAGATAATGATTTATAGTATATAGTATCCTGAAGGCATTTTAAATCTGTCTGTTCCCTTTCTGCCTTCTTAGAAGGAGAAATTTTAACAGGGAATCAGATTTTTATGCCCTTTTTTTTTTTTTAATTTTGTTAAAACCAGGCTGATATTTGAAGGATTCTTATAAAAAAACAGTAAAAAGCTTTTAAAACTCAAATGGCACATTTGGAAACTACACAAGTAAACTGCCATTATCTGTATGTTAGGGCAACTTGTGCTTCACAGTCCTTGCTGTCCACTTGCTGTGCAAACTGCTCAGGAGCAGAAGAAACACGAGCTCCAGGAGCCAATCTGCCACTGCTGTCTGTTTATGCAGCCTGATAGAATTTACATGGGCTGGCAGACAAAATTGCCCTTTGCATGCTCTGTCTCCAAGGGAATTTGGAAGTATGTCCAAGTTTTATAAAATAATGATAATCACACAATACACCAAGCACAAACAGTAGATTTTCCAGGGGCCTTTTCTGAGTAAGTTAAATCTGTGGCCAAACAGAAGATAACAGATAATACTTAAAAGAAAAGGAAAAGTAACCCATTTATGCATCAAAGTTAAAGTGGGTCACTCTGCAACGTAAAGCACATTTTTAGTGGATATAAATTTAGCAGCTCTCTGCAGCATTATGCATGACAGCAGTCTTGTGATATTTCAAGTACAGAACAGGTCCCTGGAGACACCATGTAATTTATAGTGGACTAATCATAATAAACTGTAGCAGGCAGAAAAGGAGCTGAGTCCAATGAAAGAAGGAATGTCGGTCTGTTCGTCCTGTAGGAATGTTGTGTTGAAGATCCAACTCACCTGAGATCACACAGGAACAACGGGGAGGTTCATCTGTTGGGTGAGGAAAAAAAAAGCCAAAACAGAAGATCTCTTGGTGTTTCAGTCAGAACCTAAAAGCAAGCAAGCAGAAAGGAGCACAACACACTTCTTGAGCAGAGTAATAATGAACAACCCTCTCCTCCCAGTGCCCAGAGAGTGCCCAGTGCTGTTTGTGCTGGCAGAGCTTTACAACAGAACCCAGTGGTACCTGCAGGGCCCAGGCTCTGCCTCCCTCAGCTGTGCTGCACCTTCATCAGCCCCAGCTGCCTGCAAAGGCATCTTTATTTGTGACATCCCTGGTCCTTCACCGTTTCCTGCAGCCCTTGCAGGGACACTGAGGGGTCTCTTTGCTCCGTCCAGACCCAGTGACCTGCACGGAGGAGAAGTGAGCAGGTTAAAGGTGCTCTTTGCCAACAAGGGCATGTCCAGCATGTCCATTCAGGGATCTGCACACCTTACAGTTACTGAAAGTTTAGGTTAACCCATTGCTTTTGAAGGCCTCTATTGTGTTGTTACACCGGGAGAAAATGTATGGACTTGGATGTTGGACTTCATTCCATTGGCACCAGGAGCTGCTGCTGCTACCTCCTACTGCTTTCCTGTAAGAAATCTGAAATAGGGAACCAGCTGATGGATGGCTGGGCTGCAGTTGAAGGACATGCCAGAGGAGCACTGGTGTTTACTCTGGAATCCTACAGCATGAGGGAGAAAACAACCCTTGCTTTTCATCTGCCGGTCCCTTCCATTTTTTTGTTTCTTCCTTTTGTATATTTTTGTCTGGATCTCATATAAAGGGTTTGTTCCCCTCTCTTTCTCTCATCCTTAATTAGTTTGAATGTCAAACCTGTTCAATAATCACATTGCTTTGGGTAGTAATAAAGGCAAATAAATAACACTTAATCTTTCTTAGAGAGATCTAGAGACCCTTCCAAAACCAATTAAGGCTTGTATTGTTCACTGGAATTAGCCAAGGTCTTCCTGTTATATTTCCAAACTTGTGTAAGAAAGAAAACGTTAAAATTAACAGTGAGGGAGGAGGAAGAAAAAATTTGTCCTTCCTACAGTCTTAAACCCTTCTAATTTTAAAGTATGTTGTGAGTGGGAGAAAAAAGAAGAAAATAAATTAGGCAATGCAGTTTGCACTTCTTTGCTGCTTGGGAGGATGGGAGGGAATTAGCTGGATTTCCCCTCACTGGGGTTCTTTTTCTTTTTTCCCCTTTTTCTTTCCAGTGATTTTTTTTGTATGATGACTAACAACAACAATAAAAAAGCCTCAATCTTTCATAACCTAAAATACTGAAGCACATCAAAACCAATTCAATTTGTCTGCAAATCTTGNTCTGTTTGACACATATCTCTCCCTCAGATATCTTTTGAATGATGACTAACAACAACAATAAAAAAGCCTCAATCTTTCATAACCTAAAATACTGAAGCACATCAAAACCAATTCAATTTGTCTGCAAATCTTGCAGATAAATCTTGCTGCCCTGACACGGAGGTTTCGATCCACATTCCTTCTCTTGCCAACGTCTTCCCACCTGAGGAAACAATTTCCTTGCATGACATGGAAGTGGAGATCTGATCCTCACCAAAGGGACTGCACCCATCCCACCATGACCAAACCAGCTTTTGTGCTGTGGGTTTATCCCTGCACATCTTGCCCTTTGTGCTGCTGTCACAGAGCATCTGACAGGACTCCATTCCCTGTCACCTGCAGGACATTGCCCCCCTGGGCTTGGCTGGGATGTCTCTCCACATACCTTCATCAGCATCAGTGCCAGAAGATTTCAACAAAGGGTTGCAGATTAAAGTCTGACATGATCAGTCAGACTCTTCAGAAAAGATCCTTGGAAATGTTTAACAAGGAGAACTCAAAGGTCACAGTCCAGTTTCACGTGGGCTTAGAAAGCAGCAGAGTACAGATGTACCAACCCAGCTGAGACCTGTGAGCCCCTGTGAGCACACATTCCATGGACACACAGGGATCTCCACTCAAGGACCACTGGGGAAGTGAGGAGCACCACAGCTGGAAAGTGCATAGTCTGCAGGATTCAGTTTTTAAAGCATTTGTAAGAGAGCCCAAGGAGCCTCTGTTCCCTTGGCTGCCTCCTTTCCAAAGCAGAGCAGGTTCAGGGCAGTGCTCTCAGCTGGAAGCTGCCCTGGGCCATCCCAGTGCCCAGATCAATGCACTCTGTCAGCTCTGACAACCTGTCACAAAGGGGGAAAAATACTTTTGTTTCAAGAATAAGATGTATTCAAAAGTTTTGCCCTGACATCGAAGTAAACACTCCTTCTCCCCCCAAAAACCTGCCTGGGCCAGTCTCAGCCAAGGCAAACGTGTCTCCTTCTGTATAAGCAATTCTCATCACCTGAATAGCCAACACCCATTTCTCCACAGAACCAGCTTTTTTTTTAAATTTCTCACTTGCCTGGACTCATCTGAACACCATAATAAATCAGTCACTCCAAATATCCCTCAAGAATAACAAGCCTTACAAATTAATAATGTCATGCTGGTCATTAATTTTGATAACCAAAGCATGTGGGTTACTGAGCACACTTGCTAGGTAGTTGTAATGTTACACTCCCTTAATATGCAGCAGTTACAATGTGCTCCATGCCAGGGCCCATTATTTCACTGATTCACAGCTGTTCAGTATTTGACAGATGCATAATTTCATTCTTTAACATGCTGATTTTCCTTTTATTAGTTAAGAACTGAGATGTTAGATAATTTTTGTCGTGTTTTGTTAATTTTAGATTATAAAGATATATTCAACAGTACAATTTCCCAATAAGAAGTTGCTATTAAGGTTTCTAATTTGCAATCAAGTAAATTGAATGAGAGGTCACGTTACACAAGTCATGACGTGTTAAAGCTCAGAATAAAGGAAATAAATTATTCAAATACTCTATAGTACTAGTCTTATTTTTGTGCCAGTGAATTTGATATGACACCTGTTAGGATGTGATAACATTAAATGCATTTATAGATACAGACAGATGAAATGGCAGATAGACAATTTTGTTTTGGAAATTATTCTGGAAATTAATATAAATATTTTTAGAGTCTAAAATCATAAACAGTCTTAAAGTTGAAATATTTGCTGCTTAGCTCATAATAATCTCTCAAAATAAGGGCCAACAGTAAATCACACAGTTGTGACAAAGCAACTGTGCTGACATTTGAGTCTTTTTTCAGAACTTAGATCTCCTGTTCAGAAGCTTCAGAATAAGATGTGGTATTTTAAAGAGGGAAGGCAGGAAGTCAGACTAGAGCTTTCTTTAACAGTCTGGAATGTTTTACATCTCATGTTCCATGTCTCCTGCACCCAGCACTCCTCACTCAGCACAGCTGTGGGACTCAGCTCTGCTCTCTCTCTGCAGAACTGGATCTTCATCACAGCCAAGTGGCACAGAACAGATCACCTAGGAGAGCAGAGCTCTTGGGGGGCTGCTACAGAGAGCAGCCAGGGGGAGAACTTCAAAAGGAATCACCAACTGCTGTCTGCATTCTCAAACCAAAGCCAGGATTTGGTAGTTTTAGCCCTTGGCAGCCTTTGGTCCGATGGCCATTTGTTCCCTTTGCTGGTCTCCATCTGCTCCCCTGGTTGGATCAACCAAAGCATCAACTGTGGGTATGAACAGCTAAAGCTGCCCATAACTGCAGCTGTATCACCCAAGGAAGGATCCCTGGGGTTGGGAAACGCAGCCAGGGGTTCCCTTTCATTAGAGCTGGGATGGCAGAGAACAAGAACTGGGGGACATGAACTGCCCTCTCAGCACAGCAAACAGGTGTTAAGCCTGAAGTCTGTTTAAGGCTCAAGGTCCACGAGGATAGAAAGAAGCGAGAACAGACCTGTGTTAGTGAACATTTTCCCTTTGGGGAGCACAGGAAGACCCCAGTTTCTGATCCCTGTGAGTGCTGGCACAAAGCTCTGAGCAGAAGGAGCCCAGCAGTGCAGACCCCTCTCATGACCACCCTCAGCTGCTCTGTCCCCCCGTCTGCTCACCTGCAATGGGGTTTTATGCAACAGAACCACTCCAACAGGAAAATCTGCTCAATCCACCAGGCCCAAAGGAACAAACATTTGCTCATCCAGGATCTCTCCTGTTTGATGGTAAGTAAGAAGAGGAAGGAATGGAACTTGGGACTTCCATATCTGAAGTCCACATAGTCAGATGTTAAGACTTTTTCTGTAGCAGGAAATTGCCGCGGTCCGAAAGGGGAGGGTGGGACCGAGGCACTACACCAGTCCCTGACTCGAGGGAGGGATGCACACAGAATGCGTTATCCACGTGTGTATGCGATCTTTTATCAGCTCGGGAGGGGAAAGGGCCAGAACATAGGGTGGAGCATGAGACAGACAAGCGGGGGAGCAAATCAGGATAGAGGCACAGGCGAAAGAGGGAGGAACGCGGAGAGAAGGGGCGAATGGAGGCTGTCTCCTCCCTGCAGCTCCTCCAGCCAATGGGCCCAGAAACAGGGGAGCAGCGAGGGGAACAGGCCGGGACGTGCCCGGAGGATACAACTTCTGGGGGAACATACACTGTGTGTGTACATAATAACTATAAAGTCTGCATCATAAAGTCCGTTCAATCCCTGTACATCCTTTTCCACTTCTGAGATTTTCCCCATTCTGATTCCCAGTCCTTCACAGGAAATACCCTCCCAGCAGACACAGACCCCACGTTTCTGGGAGGAGAACACCGGACCTGCCCTGCAGTGACGGGCTCACAGGAGCTCACTCCCACCAGGCCCCACTGAGCACATTTCCAGCCGCTCCCCCTGCTCTCAGCGCTGAGGGAGCAGCCCCAGACCCCCGGACTGTGTTCCCAGACACTGCCCTGCCCCGAGGGCAGCCCAGGCCCAGGAGCTCCGTGTTCAGCTGCCCCTTCCCGTGGGATCCCTGCCCTGAGGGGCCTCAGAGCCCCCCTGCCCGACCCCTCTGCCCCAAACTCACCCACACTCACCTCAGGTGAGATCCCTCAGCTCCTGCAGCTCTGGGAAAGGTCCTGCCCAACAAACACAACCACATATACAGATTTTAGATTTTCTTTATTTATATTTTTTAATTCAAGAATTACACACTAGCCAACATTATTATATATTTACATGCTGAAACTGGCTGCAATAATTTTAAATTCAAGAAAATATCTCTTATGTGCTACTCATTTACAATCATCATTTTACTACCTCATATATCCCAGAGGTTAGCAGTCCTTTTGAGAAAGACATGAAGATCTGATGCAATGATATCCACTAGTATTTTGCATTTTCTAGCCATTGGAAAATGTGCATTATGTGCATATAAGAAAGGCTACAAGGTCATTAGTAAGGCTGATGATTACTACATTATGAAATAAATAGTACTAAGTAAAAAAAGATAAATCAGAACTGTGCAAAGACAGTACTAACAGAACCATTTAAACACCCATGCAAATAAAAACGTGATAGAAGTCAAATCATAAGCAGTTTGTCAGAATTAATCATGTTTCAAATGTTCTTTTTGTCTTCAACTGAAATTAACAGGACAGACCATGAACAATACAGCCTGGTGAGGATCTGCCAAAGGACAGCAACAGTGAAAACATACAAAATGCTATCAAATTGGAATAGATGACTTCATGTCTGAAAAACATTAAAAAAATACAACCCTTAGTATGAAAGTAGAGGTGAGATTTTTCATCATTTAAGTTTCATTTTTTGTCAAAGCACTTACAAAGAAAATAATTTTATACTTATGAAATGTTAAGTGTTGCATATTCTTGTAGAGATGATCTATTTCAATTTTATATAATGGATATTTAAATTATTACTATTTTTACAAAGTAGAATAGGGCAGTCTTTTTGATCATCAACATTCCTTTGCTTCTTAAAAATTTAGACAAAGTTCCTAGTGCATTTTATTAAGCTTTACCTTTGGTGTTAAGCAGTGACTTATTAGATTTCCCTTTTAAAGAATTTCTGGAGTGAAGGTTCTTTGGCTTTGGGGGACTATGCTATCTAACGACAGTCAAACCTTTTTTTTTTTTTTAAAGAAAAATAGAAGTCTACTATTAGATACCATAAGAGAGAGAGATTTCAGAGACAGACAGCAATATGCAGCTTCTGCAAGGAAATCACCAGCTCAGTTCTCACTTACCCTGATGTTCACCTCTCCATCCCTGCAGCAACACCAAAGTGCCTCATGGCAAGTGAAACCCAGGCCCTTTGTTCCTGCTGCTCCAGCTCTGAGCCCAAGCTATTGGGGTGCCTGAACATGGGAACCACACAGAAGAGTCACTTGTGCCAGCAGGAACGTTGCCACCACGGCCACTCTACACCACAGCACCTTCTGTACTATTTGATATCTGGAGTCCAAATCTGTTTATGCAAAAGGGTGTTTAAATTACTCTGCTAGAGCACTGCAATTCTTGTACTCAGTAAAAAAAAGTCACTAAACAAATACTGTATCTATGGCCTGCTCATTTACAGCTTATTTAATTATTTACATAATTTTAGGACACATTAACCTAAACCATAAGTAGAATTAGCTTTTTGCCTTACCATAAAGTACAAATTAGAAGTTAAAAATGTTTAAGAAATCTGATAATATTTACACACGTTCAGCTTAAGTCATGGTTGCTCACATTGGATGTTCTATGTACACAGAGCAAAATGTTATGATCACTACTGATATAGTATTGTACCCTGGCCAGCCCACCCTAGATTATTTTCTAGAAATAGTTACTATTTTTGCCTTTTTTTTGTTGGTTCCCTAAGGAATTGGTTGGTTTTGAAAACTTACTAGTGGACAATGCTGTTATAAAAAGAGAGAAGAAATAGGCAAGCAATGTAGGACTGGTGTGGTTCCAGCTGCAGGAGGTACAGGACTGTCACCAACACTCCAGACAGACCCAGCCTTGAACTGCTCACCCAGGAATGCCCAGTTACCCTGTAGAGGAAGTTGTTTGGTTTGCTGAAATACATTAATCTCTTTTTGTCAAAAATATATTCATACACTGGTTGATGGTAGAAACAAAACTAGCATTGGCTTATTCCTTTAACACACCAAGAGATGAAAGGGTGTGCATATCCACACTGCCCTGGGTATACACACACATATGTCCATACAGACAGGCAGGGCTGTGTCCATATGCACATACAGCTGGAGAATGTTTCACATCCCTTCACTTGTGGTTACTACTGTGTTACAGAATTGGAACACAGTCTAATAATTATAGTGAAAATTAACTGAGGTTTCATTTTAATGCATATTTTTCTGAAATAAATAGGATCTTTTCCCCAGGTGTGAGACCACCACTCATCTTTTCTATGCATTGTGCTTTTGTACCTTACAGATTTTATGTCCTTTTTGTCAGGATGTCAGAACTCTCTGAAGAACTCTGTGCCATGCTGTGATCTAACACTGTTTCCTCCCCTGGGAATGAGAAAAGAAATGGTCACGATGTCATTGCTTGAGTCTTTCTTCCCAGTCTTTGAACTGCGATAGGATAGAAACGTAACATTCCTTATGCAAACACAGAAACATGTTGCATGAATTGTCAGTTCTGAAAATGTGTATCACTTACTAGCAGTCATGTACAGAATATATTTACAGATTGATCTCAAATATTTCATTAAAACTGTGCCATGTTATAGTCATAATTCATCCATGAATTTCACAAAGATGAAAAACACCTTAATTGCTGGCTATTATGTCTAATAGAACAATAAAATGTGCAACTATAATTATATTACAAGTTTTATCTAAATTATTCACTTTGATATTTTGTTTATTGAAACTAACAACAATCAACACGATTAAAAAGATCTAGAACATTAATTTTCGGTCAATTCTAAAGTAAAAGTGAATTTATTCTAGTTTACCTGGAGGGGAGCACACGTAGCAAACCCCATATCTCATGTATGTTGGCAGAATTCCTCCCTCTCACTCGAGCACCTCAGGAGAGCAGTGAGGGCTCACCTTGGGTTCGAGTTCCTTCTCCCTGGCAGTGCCTCACCAGCCTTCCTCACCCCCATCCCTTTAGATCACAGTGTTAAGCCTTGGTACAAAATGATAGAATCCTTCTCTTTCACTATTTTATACATCACATTAATAGCCAGAAGGACATAGGAAAAGCAAAAGTGCTCCTTCCCCCCCGATAATTTCTCTTTCCTAGAGACACCTGAGCAGAAACCAAACATTTTCTTTCCCTCTCTGAGCAGCATCATCAGAGAGTGTTATGGCTTGTTCTGGAGCTTCAGTGAGAGAATGTGCAGGTCCAGGGTCCATCTCTGTGGGTTTGGGAACAGCTGGAGCAGGGAACCAGTGCAGAGTCAGCAATTCCCTGTAAGCTCTTGGGTTTGCTGGTCCCAACCCAGGCAGGTGGGAGCTCCCTGCAGTCCCACTCTGCTTTGGGCAGGAAAACAGGAGGCAGCAGCGATTTCGGGAGCGAAAGAAAAGCCTCTGCAGAAGGATACTATGACACTGCTTTTATTTAGGGTAATTAGGACCGCTTTTAAAGAACAGACCTCCAAGAGAAATACTGAATTTTGCTGTGGCTCCATTTCTTAGAACTGGGAAAAGATTCCAGAGTGATTCCCAGCTCCCAGGAGAAATCCCAAGTGCATCTACAAAGGTTATTGCGTCGAGCATGAAATGCAGCAGAGACTGAGCGTGGGAACAAACTGGGACCCTCTGACCTGGAGAGTGAAAGTCTGTCCCTAGTGCA
>NW_016690403.1:699431-728347 GCF_001604755.1 Lepidothrix coronata
ATATGTGTACAGATATATATGTGTACAGATATTTATGTGTACAGATATTTATGTGTACAGATATTTATGTGTACAGATATATATGTGTACAGATATATATGTGTACAGATATTTATGTGTACAGATATTTATGTGTACAGATATTTATGTGTACAGATATATATGTGTACAGATATATATGTGTACAGATATTTATGTGTACAGATATATATATGTACACACACACACACTTCTCTATAGTGCAGCCTTTCCTCTCCTTGCCCCTGGACTCTGTGATTGCTCTCCAGCTCTCCCTGCCCTACAGGAAGGCAGGGCATCCCTGCTTTCCTTCAGCCATCTACAGAATTACTATTTGGGCAACCAGTTTTGGCACTTTGGACAGATGATTCCCTTTCCCCAACCCAGCCCAGCAGAATACCTACCCCTTCATCACTGAGGCATTTTTACCCCGTTGCTACATTCCTCAACTGATCCCAACTGTGGTCACTGTGGCTGTGAGCATCTGTTCTCCCTTTAAAGACAAACAAAACTAGTGCTTCTCGCTTCAGCTTCTGTGCAAACACCCAACCCTAAAATTATCAGTCAAAGGTTTAATTCTTTCAGTAAATAAAAGGAAATACCTGAATATGGTTGGGAAACCTCTGACCATCATCATCTTGGAAAGACGATAGGCACTATTTGTTTTCAAGTTTACACATTTGGAAAGTAAAGTGTATGTTTCCTAAGCATGACAACAACTCAGTACACCCTTTGCAGTGTAGGTGCATGCCTCAGATATGCAGTTTCCCTGGGAATGGCATGTACTGCTGTTGAAATTCAAACTTGTTTCTCAAATGCTGCTCTACAATTTGTAGCACTAAAATCAAATGACCATCAAAAAAAAGGACCAAAAAAATAAAAAGGGAGTGAAGGACAATGAGACAGAAACTATTTTCAAAATCCAATTTGCCTTCACACTCAAAATGCACTTATATATTGATAGGGGGATATGTCCATACTGCAACTTAACAAATATATGGTTTAGCAGAGACAACCAAAACATTATAAAAACAGACCATAGAGTGGGCCAGCAACTAAGGTGTTTTAAAGTAACTTTTTGTCCTGAATAGAATTTTTCTAAGTCCCACTTTTGGCTGTACAACCGGTTTGAAGAGAAATCCAGTTCTTGCTTCCTGCGTGGCTTTGTCTCTTAGTTCACATAGTAAAGCCAATAGACAATATTGAAGAAGGAAAAAACCACGGGGAAGAAGATGCGGGACCACCGATCGATGGCGTTGACGTCAGTCAAGTCCGGGATGGTGATTTTGAGCTGCGAGGCCCTTCTCCGTAGCCGGCTCTTCTTCTGGGCCACGTGTCTCTCGAGGGCGTTGCGGCCGAAGCTGTGCCGGGGCAGCCCGGCCTTGCGGTACTGGATGCTGGAGGTGTCATAGGCCAGCATGGTGCTGCGGGGGTCTCCCAGCCCCATCACGGCCTCCGAGGCTGCCATCTCGTTCTTGATCTCCAGGGTGCTCAACAAAATGTTCTCGTGGGGGTCCATCTGCAAAACACGGAGAGCAGAGTGAGCGGGGCAGAGGGAACCCCGCGGCTGCCAACCGAGCCATGCTGGGAGGGGGACACCTAACCCTGCTCCCTGGGGGTGGCAGCCTCTCTGAGGGACCTCAGGCATTCACTGTCATCTCTTGGGAACTCAACAGCAACAGGGCCAGTACAGGGCAGGGCAACAAAGGGCATTGCCCCAGACCCACGTTCAGCAAGCACAGGCTGGAAATGAAGTCCACGCTCAGCTCCTGAAGGTGGGATTCTGGGAAGGGCATCTGGGGAAAACATTGAAATTTCCAGGGGTTTTGAGGGGAAATCAAATGGAAGAGTCTGCTTTGTTTCAGTTTTTCTTCCTTCAAATGAAAGCTTCTGCTCTGACAGAAATGTCAAGTACTCACAAGGTCTCTCTGTCCCTATACAAGGCACAGGGCACTGCACAAGTGAATGCACGTTTCTGTCCCAATATTCCAACCAGGACTGGTGTTTACCTGGGAAAAGGCACCAGCTAACTATACCTGTGTGGAAACTATTCCCCAGTGCTAATGAGTTGCATAAATACAATGCATGCTGTGGAGACCTCCGTGCTGGGGCAGCAGAGATCTCCAATTTCAAGCAAGGAAAAAGAGATGCAGAATGTAATCACATCAAATGTACACTGAACAATTGTTTCAATGGGTAGATTTAGCTACTATGCATTTTTTTAAAGGCAGCTCAGTGAAAAAAATATTAATGCAATGTTGTAAAGAAACCCCTTAGACAATCAGGAGGATTTCAAAGATAAGGAACTAAATTCTACTCTTAGGCGATCTGGAGTAGATCTGAAGTATGGCAGGAGAAATTAAAAATAATCCATTTATAGAAAACAAATATGAAATCATTTAGGAAGTTCTAATTCTCCTCAGCCTTCCCTCTAAATATACATTTTGAATTGTGTGATTAAAGAGTATAATTAACTAAAAATACTTTAAAAAGAAATAACAGCTAATGAGAAGCTAATTAATTACACTGCCTTAGTGATGGTAGTGCAGATATACTCCAGGCCAAATAAGAGACAAACTTGTCCCAGAGCTCCTTTAAGAATAGCTCAGCCACATGACTCGTGCACACATTCCTGTGTACGGAATATATTCCATGGTTATTGCTCAAAGTGCACAAACTGCCACTTCTGGGGATTTCTGAACAATAATATGGAATTCTTCCATCTGTAATGTTTAGAATCCAGCCCTCAGCAGCAGGTACCTCCTGCACTACCCAACACACTGTATTTGCCATCATTAATCCTCTCTGGAATACTTCCCATGGCACTGGGAGAGAACTGGGGTGACAACAATTGCTTTCAGCAGCACCCCCTGCACAGGTTCTGCTCTGGGAAGGTGCTCACAGGAGTACTTTGGACCTACTGAAACACTGTCATTTGAGTGATTACATCTGTTCCAGTGATGCACAAAAACTGCCATTGCTGAGATGCCACATTTCCCTCTCTCTCACTTTTTTTCCCACCCAATCTGTGTGAGTTTGCACCCCTCTAGTTTCAGTATATTTGAGTTTTAAATTAGATGTAGTGACTTAATGTGAAGCAGCCAAAATCTTCCATTTTTGTTTGCTTTCCATCAAAGCCAGATGAAATCTTTGAAGTTTCTAGTGTGTTAGGGAAATCCATTTTTTTTTTTCAAAAGCACTGGAAAAATGGGAAAGTTGAGCTGAAACTCGAGAAAAATTAATTTAAGCACAATACTGAGCATGGTGAGGAAACAGTGTGTTCTAGCCAGGAAGGCCATCAAACTGGTTCTCACCTGCATCAGACAAAACTAAGGTAAAACCAGTATTCTGCCATTAAAACAAACAAAAGCATCCATGTGGAAATGGTGTCAAACAGATCTATGAAACTCTGAAAGGAGCTTTCAAACATTCTCTTATAATGAGTGCAGTTATTTAGAAATTCTTATGTGATTTTTGGGTGTAAGATAAAATAGGCTGTCCTTTTTGTTACAAGATCTCAGACCAATCATAAGACTTTCAGGATCCTAAAAATAGAAGCCATTAATTACAGGCACTTGGCATTCACTGATCCCAAGAATGTCTAAAACCCAAAGAGGTAAGTATTTTACAAGAGGGGTGCAAAGTCATTTGGAAACTACATTTTCCATAGTTTCATGTGACCTTAAGAGAAGGAGTTTCAGTTCCAGTGACATCAGGGGAAGTTTGACACAACATCCACTAACATGGTGATTTTACCCCTTAGCCCAGAGCCTGCTTATTTTCACCTCAATGTTGTGCATTCTAAAATACTATTTTTGGAAAGATTTTAGTGCCAACAAATGTGTTCACATCTTAAATCTTCTTAGGGTGAATCTACTTTAAGCATTTTATCCTTTTGATCTGCAATGATATTAGAAATTTGAGTTCTCTTTACATACTTGCATACATTCTGTGCAACACATGCAAGGAAGTTATTTTAGTTACTAGAGTTAGATACAGACACGTTTTAGTGACAGAGCATTCCTTCAGTTAACTTGTTTTCTTAATACAGCAAACTGCTGCAGATATCTGCTAATCCTGAAGCAGTTAGTAAGATTAGTGATGCTGGGCAGAAAAAAACATTTAGCAATGTTCTAAACTATCTTCTGGGGCAAAGTGTCTTCTCCTGCCATGTATCACACTGATATCAGAGCTGAAGGACAGCATTTTTCAATATTCCAAGAATTTTTCAGAAGAAATAATGAAAAATACAGTAAATATTAGTGATGGGCGAACCTTCAAGTGTTACAATAACCAGGCAAACACCACAAAGTTCAGGTGCTTCTTGAGCATTAAGTTGACCTTCCTGCACCTGAAACAGTGAGCTGACCATAAGAGCAACTGCATTTTTTCGTGGTACTTTGAATTCCCAATGTAAAGGAACTCCCAAAGTTCCAATCCAGAAGTACAAATGAAGAAAGAAAGAAATAAACAACAAAGAACTCAGAATAAATTAACCCAACTCTCCAACCTTGGACAGAAGGCTCCCTGTCAGCTCAGAGAAAGCTGGGAATGAAATTTCCACCAAGTAGGTTCGCCCAACCCTAAATAAAACATGCTCCTGGAACTAAGTGACCCTGGGCCAGAATGCCAGGGAATCCCAGCTCTTGCCAACAGCAGCCCCCGTTCAAAGGATCCCAAAGCGCTTTAGGAGCATCACAAAGAGGAAGCACTTGAGTTCCCAGTGAAGCACCATCACCCCAGAGGTGAAATGTGGTGACTGACAGTGCAGAACAACAACCAGATTTTACTGAGGAATGGAGAATGTTGTAGCCAATTGGAACTATGGGTGGGTGAGGGGTGGTGGGAATGCTGGGCAAGCAGAACAGTCACGGAAATCGAGATCTGGGGCTGAGATGACCACGCCATAAAAAAGTGCCATGGGACCTTTAATGACCAGAAACGGCCAAGACCTGAATTTTAAGTGTCTGAGGATAAAAACATTAGAAAACAATGAAAGATACCTTTGTTGAATACATTTCTGGACAATGATATGTGCCAATTATTCTTCTGTCCTGTAAGTTAATAAAATCAAGACCAGTTTCCTTAGAGATAAGGCAGCTATTATCTTTCATTTAAAATTAAAGCACTCTAGGGTAATAATAGGACAACTAATTAAAATATATAGGGACCTCTAAGCCAAAAATTAGGTATATTCAGGTATATTTTGGCTTCAGAGGTGCTATTACTGCCTTGCTCTGCTCCTCAAGGTAACATAACATTGTGATGTAAATGTAATTTTTCCAACTGGTCACTTGACCAAGGAAGGTATGATGATATGAAAACAATTATTAAAATTATTCTGGGGGAAAAGTAAGTGCAAAAGTGGTTTCAAAAGGAGGTGGAAGAAGGTTAAAAAGGTCTCTTGGTGTTGAAGGATTGTTCAGCCATAGAACACAGACTCTTTATGGTGAACAGCAGGGTTCAAACTGAATGGAGAAATTCCCAGGGACGAGAAAGGAAGGGAGGATGAAGATGAAAAAGCAGCAGCAAGTACCATGGAAATAAAAGGTGAAAGCAGAAGTGGAGCAGAAATGACCAGAGCTCAGCAACCAAGTGAGAGGGTGAGGTTTGGATAAATCAATCTTAAAACCGGATGACAAAATATATGGTGCAAGTGATACTCATTTATAGGTCCAGGTCAAGTGGAAGAAAAGCTGACTCTGGAGCCCTGGAAGAGGCCACGACCTTTTTGGTGGTCTCAAACAAAGGGAATACAGAGAAAAGTGCAGAAATGTTACCATTATATGTTCTCCCTGATACCTAGAAACTCCAAAATGATGGCTTTCTTGAGGAATTCCTCTCACTTATACATTAGCAAATGTAAAATACAACAAAATTACAACTCCCACACACATACATCAGGAATCCTCCAAGGATGACCAGATCTCTGGAACAACTGACTTTCAGTAAAGCAGCACATTGGTGATTATGCTCTACTGTTCTACCAAACACAGCTTGATAACACTGATGAACTGAAAGGATATAATACTGACATTCCTGTTTTCTCACATACTGTCCATTTTCACCTACAACCTTTAATTACAGGCAGGCACTGATGGCTCCTTTCGTGGCAGAATGGCTCAGAAGCTGTGGACACAACAGGCAGCAGGGATGAAATTTCCCATGGAAAAACCTTCTGAAACAAAACAGTTGTAAATTGAAAAGAAATATCCTTTTGTTAAGTAGGGCTGCCATTAGCCAAAGACAAATCTGGAGAGCTAAACCATGAAGTTTAAAATGGAAGTACCCAGTCTATCCCAAAGATTAACACCTGAGATGTGGCATTTGGGTCCTGTGAACAGACACTCTGAAGAACTGAAGACAGAAATAAAGCTCCCTTTCCCAGTGAAGACCTACATGACATGCCTAGATATCTAATTTAACTTGTTCTAGATAAAGACCTTGGTGTTATCTATAGCACAGTGTCCCACCTCTGGACATCTGAGCTTTGCTTGGAAAATCAGCAACATCCCATTCCTGGCTCCTGTCAGCACCTCTGGCAGGATCAGGTGGAGTCTGCAGTGAAGTCTGAAGCACTTCTCGTGTGACAGGGATGTTCCCCCTCCCCAGCAAGGTCTGAGTGACTGCCTGGGAACCCCTGACCTCTGGGGCTGCCCTGCCCACACCAGGCAATGGGGGGGAGGTACATTAGCTCTGCATGAGCTGCTCTCAGGTTCACTCTGGGAGAAAAAAGAATTAATTATTTCCAAATGGCACCTGCCTAAAGCTATACAGACATTTTAACAAGATAAGCCAGTCTGCTAGATAAAGCCACAGAAATTTATAGCACACAAATGCCCAATATTTCAAAATATTGTCATATTCAACAATGGCTTTAGCAGTGGAACAAACACAGCATTTCCACTGCCTGTACAAAACTGAATTTCCTGCCAGCACTGGAGTTACTGTTTATGAAACTAGGCTAGAATGCACTGGCTCAGGTCGTGTTATACCCCCGAGATTTGGGTCAGGCTGTACAGCACGTGGTTAGAGGGCAGTAAAATTGGGATGACTCATAATTTCAGGTTACTTTGCTTGGTGTCAGGTTAGAAAATTCAGAAAAACTCTGAAAATTAAATAAGATTTTTGTTTAGGTTCTTGAACTTTTTAAAGCCTAGAAATCTAAGCAAAAAAAACCCCTAAGAAACCTGCAAGAGTTAAAAACAAAAGTGAAAAAAAAATGCAAGATCTGAACATGGAGTTTTAACATTGCTCTAGATACTTGTAAATCAATTTCTAGACATCCAGTTTTACGTTCTGATACATGTAACTTTGATCATGGTCTTCAGTAACACATCAATAACTCAGCTGCAAGTACTGTAGGATTACAGAGAAATGGTTGAAAACACACTTCCTTCGGCATCCAGGGCTTAAGTACAGGATTCCATACTGGAGACACTGAAGAACTATTCCCACATAAAATGACAGAGGCTGAAGCATCTTTGGTTTGGTGGCATTTGAATAAAAACCACAAAATATGGACTTGTCCAAACTGCTGCCCAGAATCCAACATTCTAAACCAAAACCAAGCAGAGAACCAAGCGAGGTCAGGACTGTTGTTGGAAACACGGCCCCAACAGGAGACCAGGGGGCAATCAATGGGACACTGGTGTCCTGTCCCAGCTGGAGGCATCAGCACCTTCCCAAATACCACAGAAACAGCCCTGGGGGTCTGGAGCAGGGGGGATAAATCACCTCAGCCAACAAAGGAGAAATAGGGAGTGCTGTGATTCTGGAGAAAAACACCTTCCTCCCCTTCCCTTGGGGCCGAGGCCGTTCAACCCAAACTGATCTCTGGGAAAGGGAAGGAATGAACTCTGCAAGTGAGGCCTCCATGACATGTCATCTCCAGCCTGGCACCAACACACTACCCAGAACCAGCCAACAGTGCCTGAGTCAGGAGATGAGTTTGCATCTTTGCTGAAGTAGAGCCATTAATTTAACAGGACAAACAAATACTGAGGTCAGTCATGTTTTCAACTGATTTCCTGAGACATTTGCTCTCAATCCAAACTCAGAAACAATGCACATACACATATGGAGAAGACCATTTTCTTCTTTTTCAACCTGCAAGAACATATCACAATGGGGGGCTTAAATATTAGTTAAGAACTAACTGGAAAGTTTTCAAATCTGAATAACCTTCATATTGATGTTATGACAGTAAAAATAAGGTTTATCAGTTGCTCCTCTAAAACAGCTTCTGTAAGACACTGAAGATGTTATTTTTCTTGTTTGAAGTCAAATATAATGTGCAAGAACTCTGCAGCACATCCCTGATGTGAGAGTGGGTGGCCTGGATGACAGTCTACCAGTGTTCCATCCACCTGACCACGACACACGCACTTGTCAACAGATTCAGGCTTGTGATTTTGGGGAAGACATAATTCTCGGGCCCAGGCCAAAATAAAACATGGCCAGAGGCATCATGAGGTCCAAGGATAAAACTCTGGAGAGAAACTGCAACTAATTCAACAAAAAAATGAATTAGAAGTCCTGAGATTTTTCTATGGAAAATCACTGAGAAGTTTTTGTTATAGAAAAAAGAAAGATGAATTTCTAATGTTTTACAACAAATTTCCAAATTAAAAAAGATCCAGAAAAGTAGTTCTTATGGTCATGTTCAGTGTTGATTTAGAAGCCTGAAACAGAGCCAGCTGCACAACTACAGACACTGCAAGGCTCAGAGGACCAGTCCTGACAATATTAAAATGGAAAGTCTTCTGCTTTCAAATTATGAAAAAAACCAGTCTGAATTTGTTGACTGAATTAGAACATTCCTGTATGATTGACTTGTACACTGATAGTCTGCTTTTCTGGAGAGTCTAACATTTTGTCACTCATTTCAAAATGAGTGACAAGAATGAAAGAACTTTGATGCCAAGACGTGGTTAGTCATTTCAAATTTGTTTCTTAGTAAATTTCTGTGTGTGCAAAATATATATCAATGTTATGTACCACTGCAAACTTTGTATTATACTTGGTTTCGTGTATGCATTAATTCTAGAGAAAATAAAAATCATATTATAGTTTTCTCCATGACATTGTGGTGGCCTTTTGTGCCTGTAACCTTCAACCAAATTTGAGTTTCATCAGTTAAACATATTACAGTTCTATAGCAATATATATACATACAGATACACCTGCAAAATATAAACTGATGGACAGTCAGAGAACTTCAGAACACATTTAAAATTAGAGAAAAATGACTTGAATTTTTGGCAATAGTGTGCAGTTTGTTCTTCACACACATGATTCTATGGAAACAAGAGAAAAGAACAGTTACCAACATGTAAATATGGCAGGTGTTTGTGTAAAACAGGATTATGTTCAATGTTACCCAAGTTTCATCAGGTGCATTTCAGGAAGGGTGATCTACTTGGAATGTGAAAGCTATCCATGAGTTAATACGACCACACATGGGCTTCTTTTTAATTGAAAATGATTATATATTGCATCTGCCTCCTGCTACAAAAAGGAATGACACAAAAGCTGAGGAATCATCCCCCACACCAGTTCTCTCTCTTCATCAATCCCTACATGTAACTGGGTTTTTGACCTTCTCCTCCAGCTTTATTATCATTCACTTCAATAAACAAAAACCCTTCCATGCTACCAGTGAAACTTATGTGAAGGTGCTTCTCCCACCCAAAACTGCAGTAGCTTGAAAGGAAACAACCTCAGAATTTCATCAAGTAAAACATGTGCTAAACCCCTGGATTTCTGGAGCCCTTCCTTGCCAGTCACCTGCAGGAACCTTTGAAAACTTACAGAATACAGGGACAGAAAATGGTCCAAACAAAATATTACATGAAAATAATCATATTGATTTAGGCTGTGTGACCTTCACTGCTGCATCCTTCAGGCCAGCTCACAAGTGTTAAGTTTCTGACACCTATATTACCAGAAAGTTGGGTTTGTTTGGAGGACATGAGCAAGGACAGGCAAGAAGTGGTTTTTGTACATGGCTTTAACATGCAAGAAGTTTAGGGAGAAGTCTCAACAAGTTTTTGCACGGGGAAGAAAGTTAAATTGAAGTTTCTCATATTCCTAAAAGGAGGAATAGAGACATAAGAATAAAAAAAAGCTTTAGATTTCCATGTTTTATTATAACTTTTTATCATTACAGAGGTATTGTTAAAACTAGTTTCTAAGGAGTAAAAAACATATATTCATATATAGGCATGGCCATTCAGTTAAACTTTGACAAACTCTTTGGAGTTGATGTGTTTCAGGAAATCAATTCCCCAAATTCCCCAGCCAGAACACACCTTCTGGCCTGCAGCTACACACATTGCTTCTACTTCACTGGACATCATTTGTCTTTTCTGTGTCTTATTTCTTCACAGTTTGATATAATGACCTGAACTGCACTAAAGGATTCCTTCCTGAGCCAGGAGTGTGTTCAGTGCAGGGTCACAGGCACATCTCAGGCTGCAGATGCAGCACAAAAGCAAAAGGGATAATGTGCTTTAACAAACAGAGTGTGCACACACTGGTCCTACACTGATGAAACGTGGCATTCACAGGAGCATGGCTGCAGAAAAAACCCTCCCACAGCTGAGCTGACCTTTATTCAGATGTCATGTGGAATTGCAGAATTCCACTACAGAGTATGGAAACAAATCACCTCCTGACTCTGCTGCTGCTGCAAAGTGCTGGGAGCTAAATCTGCAACTTCCTCCATCTCACTCCAGCCCAGCCTCTGGGTTCATAAAAGCACTGAGAGGCTGCTCCAGCCCCTGTGCACTGCTGGCTGCTCCATGGGCAACTGCTCCTTGGTACTGCAGGAAGGCAAACTGAGGAGAAAGACCTAACTTTTTAAATCCATGCCTACTTTATCACATGTCCTTCAACAAACTTCCCTGTAAGGAACACCTTCTGACCCTGGATCAAGAATCAGTCCTCGTGCAGCTTTACCTGCACTGCAAACAAAAGGAAAACTCTGCTTGGAGGAGAGGGAAAGAGGATGAATGTTTTCACTGACAGCTGGACAGAGGCAGCATTAGCTCCAGCAATATAGAGCAGTGGGGATTTGAGATTTCAGACTGAAATTTTAAGAGCTTCCTGTTGCCTTAGAGTTTTAATATCCTGTTCAGTTTATTAAGGGAGTCTGTGCATATAGCCAGTTTAAAAATCCTCTTCTTACCAAAAGCTTTTACAGCTTATTGCAAACATGCTTTCTATGCTTATTCATGTTTTACACTACAAGTACCTCCACTCCACAGGGTATGAGGTGCAGTTCTATGTAATAGGTACTGACTGGGTTTAGGTACCTTTGCAACAGTTTCTCCTCCCTGGAGATGCATTATATGATTTCTTCAGACTGAAATGAACACATATTGCTGTGAACTGCAAAGACCAGAGACAAGCCAGCAGTGAATCAGAGGGGAAATAAAGGCATTATCCAGGCCTAACTGTTCTGGAGCACTGCTTTGGAGCAAGGCCCATTATCTGCAGCCCTGCTAACGCACCTTCACACCAGGGTGACAGCTGAGGAGGGTGACCCTGGCTGTCTGCAGGGCACTGAAAGCACCACATGTCTGCCTGCAAAGGGCCACAGTTACACAGCAGTGCACCCACTCTGGCTCAGGATAACACACTCCTTCACCCAATTCCAGCCCTCTCTGCCAAAAGAGACATCTATGGATATGACAATGAAAAATCCACCCAGGCTCTTGCAGTTATTCCCCAGCACAGTGGCCCAGAGAAGTCTGGCAGCTGTGCTGGGCCATGTCACAGGAGCTGAGGGGGCCATGCCAGGAGTGCTGGAATGCAGGGCAGGGCTGGCCCAGGACACAGAGTGCCCGTGTCCTGCACCAGCAGTGACTCTGAACAGGCACCTGGGCAAGGAGGATGCCCTGGGAGCCCCTTCCCTGCTGTACAACGGGCAGATGCTGCCCACCCTCAGCCTGCCCAGCTCACACTGAAATAACTGCTGTGATCCCTTTGAAACAGGTCACTGCATGGCCCTTTTTGCCTCTGAGCTCTGATAATGCAGGGCAGTCCCCTAAAAATGAGAGATGTGAGGAGAACTATTCAACTTTTCCAGCTAAATTGGTCAGACTCTTCTCCTTGGTCAAAAAGCTGCAGGGAAAAAAAATTCAGCAGCTGAGACAACTTGAAGGAGAAGAAAGATACCAAGTGAAGAGCAGCTAAGGGTGGGTTAAGCTCCTGTTTGCTATTTCCTTGCCATCTCAAGTCCTTCAGCAACTCTGTTCTAATCCAGATATAACAACAGTCGGCCAGTAGGGCAATGAACTGCAAAGATACCTGTATTTGTTTAAACATTCTTAGCTCCCTAAGCCCTACATTAATTTTTCAAGTACAATTCTATTGTATTCAAATCTATTAATACCCTGTTTAATCTAATTATCATGTTGAAGTTCCATGTTCTTTACTTGGTATCCAAATTTTGGATAGGAAAATGTCATTAGTCTGACAACTTCCCACGTTTGTGACTTGCACTGTGCAGCAGCAATGCCCTGTCACTGCCTCCTGCCTGAACACCTCACCTAATACAAAGACCACTGAGTAAAGAATTACTCATTGTTTTAAAAATACATTCAGTATATTTAAAAAAAGTATTTGTGTTCAGAAAAGAAACCTTATCTAAACATGCAGAGGTTAGCAACGTCACTTCACATTTCTTAAAAAAAAATGACTGAATAAATCTGTATAAACAGTTTTATGAATTGTTGCATAACACACTGACATTTTTCCCCTCTTTTCCACAGGAAAGTTGCTTTATTACTGCTCACAATAAGAGCAGCATGATTGCAAAATCAGAGGTAGTTTTATCTGTAACTTATGTTACCAGGTACTGCAGGTACATCCCTGTGCACTTGCAGCACTCCCTGTGCTCTGAGCCAGGCTGGAAACATGTAGGATTCAATGGTTACTGCAACTGCATCCAACTCAAACCACATTCCAGAGGTATTACACATGAAAAACACAATGCCACTTCTGGGAAGTGCAGTCACCCACAGGAGGACAGTCAGCTGAAGAATACTGGGAAGCCAGAGGCTGGAATTTGGCCCTATATTTCACATATCTGTTAATCATCTTGAGGAATCACAGACAATATATTAGATTAGTGCCCTGAGCCTAAAGAAAAGATAGAATGAAATGTGCCTACAAAGGATGAAAAGGTTGCTGATGACCATCAACATTCTTACTTAAAACACAGAAGTCCAAGGAATAAAAAGGGGATAACAATGGCTTAGAATATACACTCAGAGTACACACACCCTCCTTTATGGCACACTAGGCCTTCAAGCAGAAACACAACCCTCCCAGTTTGCCTACCCTTATTCACTCTTGCAGAACTCTGCCACTCAGAACAGAAGAGATTAAGAAACTTGAAACTATGGAGGCAATAAAGGCATTTGAAGACATAAGATGATAAACTTGAAAAGAGAGGTGAGGAAATGGTGTGAATGGTTTCTCCAGTAAAGGAAGGCTGGCGAGTGAGAAGAAAGCCAGTGATTTATCTGTAAACAACAATACCACTGTTTACACAGAGAAAAATTAGCCTTGGCAAAGGCAAAAGATGGTGAGTTCAGAGTAAAGGAACAAACTGCTGGATGCAGCTTGAGAGGTTCCATGGGTGGAATGATGATATTCAAGCCATTTTATTCTGAACTCCCTGCAAAGAAAATTAAGCAAGGCCAATATGATTTAACAAGTCTGTGGTAACATATCTGCCGGTAATTGAGTCTGAATCTTCCTGGAGTTTTATGTTCTTTAAATTTCTCCATGATTTTATTACTCCAGTTTCAAGATAGAAGCCCAGTTCCTTCTCTTCCTCTCCCTTACCCCAAACAGGTCCAACAATCTTTGAAAATCAGGGAGTACATGAAGTTACAATCTGCTGTGATGACTCAGACTAGATATAAGAATAATTTTTTTACAATGAGAGTGATGAAACACTGGCACACGTTGCCCAGAGAGGTGGTGGATGCCCCATCCCTGGAAAACATTGGAGGTCAGGTTGGACAGTGCTCTGAGCAACCTGATCTACATGAAGATGTCCCTGCTCATTGCAGGGGGTTGGAGTGGGTGACCTTTAAAGGTCCCTTCCAACGTAAACTAGTCTATGATTTAAAAAAAAAACAAAACAGAACAAACCCCAGACTCCCATATTTGGCATTTGATATGAATATGATATGAAATCTGAAGAAGGATTTGGCCACAGTTTCCCACTGGATAGCCATGGGGAAGCTCTGCAGCCACCCTGATGGAAAGCCAGGACATCCCCCCCTGAGTCACCAAATCTCCAAGGGATTCCAATGGATCCAGCAGATACCTGGAAAACCAGCTTCTCTTGTGCTTCTGCACTGTTCCATAGTCTCTCCAGCACCTTCTCCTAATTACAGGTGGAGTGTTCATTTGGTCCCATTTCTAAAAGACTTTGGCTTTTATGGACAACTGCATCTGAACTAAATTCAGCAGTTCAGGCCCATTTCTAATTCTTATACATGAAAATAATTATATAATATTTTGCTCCCCTTAATAGATAAAATATTCAGGTCCATTAGATATGAATCTGATTTCCTGCTGTTGGTCAGACACAAGAGCAGCTGTTGGCTCCTCTCCTCTCCCAGAGCAGCAGGACGTGGCCTCTCATCTCTCCTGTCACTGCTCAAAGGGCTGCAAACCTGCTTCTCAGGTCAGAGGGGATCTGGGTACCAGGGCAGAACTGCCAGACCCTGTGAACCAGGCTGGCCTAGGATATGAAGTAAAAGGCTCAGTACAAAAAAAATCTAAATAAAGTTGTTCCCAGAGTACTTTGTGTCAATCCTGTAGGCAAATTCCCACAACAGTTATTGGAATTAATTGCTCTGCTCACTGCACTGTACAAAAATACACCTCAGCAAGTGGTGGCACTCTGACACCCATGGACCTTCACTTTGCACTGATACTGGAGGAAAGACTTCAGCTAAATGCAGATCTAGTCTTACGAAATTACTTACAGGGTAGTTCACAGCACTGATTGTTTAATTGAAATTAAAGGGAAATTGAATAAAAAAACCCAATACAACTTGACAAATTAAATAAAACCTCACAGCTTTGTTTTTTCATTGCTGAAAAATCACCAATAGAAAGAAAAAGACGAACTTTACGGAGGTAAAAGATGATCTCTGTTAACATAACATCAAAATTAATCTCATCGTTATCCATTTGCCTCCATTCATTAAAACATGTTTCTTTCTAATTAAAAATTAAAGGAAACCCTAATGAATGGGTGAGATCGGAGCCAAGGCAACATAACTCTCCATCTTAAAAGGCTACAAACTATAACCTACAAAACTGTTTTGTTCTATCGACATGTGATGGGTTTTTGTTACTGCAGCAAACACAGAACAAAATGTTCTGTCTGCAGGCACACGATGTGTGTAGAAGTGTAGAAGTTCTGAACAAACATGAGAAATTCCATTCCAAAGCTGTATGAAACTTATGTTTCCAACTCACAAATAATCCCTCGGTTTTTTTCTAATTTGGTTTTGTTTTTTAATTCTTTGATTTTTTTTCTCCTTGGAGTATCATGCTGAATCACAAATTCAAAAAGCTTCCCTTGACAAAAAAACCCCAACAAAACAAAAAAACAAAAAAAACCCCAAACTAACAAAAACCCCCTCAAAGATAATTTAACTTTATTTAACTTTCCAATTTTGCATGTGTGTGAAAGGTTCTACATTTCACACTGAGTACATTTTTGCATTCAGCCCAGATTTGCCACTGTGTAAAACTCATCCAAAATGGTCAGAGTGACAAATTACAAATGCTTTATGATAAGTGCCCAATTTTCATTAAGCATAATGGATTCTTTTCCCAAAGTGTGTATCTTGGCAAATGTCTTTTCTGCCTCAATTCTCCCTCCCTGGGGGACCATTTTTAGATTCAAAATTAAGTACACAGCACGTTGATGCTTTATTTCTGAGCAGTTCCTCATTTAGTCAATAGTATCCTGGGCCATTATATGTTGAAAAAAAGCAAACTTGTCAAGCTTTAAACACTTCTGCAGCAAATATTTCTTATCCAGCTCCTCTGAAAGATTTATGAAAGCAGGTTAAATTTAGGTTTTAGTTCCAACGTTCCATACAGCTCTTACTAAAATATCAGCTACAGCCATCATTTTGGATTTTTTTCCTTTGGAAACAGATTATAGGTATTTAACTCTGCATCCTGACTAAGAAACCACCTCCCAGTAAAGCTTCAGAAACAAGTCCCTGAGCCTTCCAGGCCAGAGGGCAGCGGTCACTGCGAGGTGGCTGAACCCACTGCTCTGCAGAGCCAGGACAAGGTCACACAATTGCACTGGTTTTCTACAGAAAGGACACTTTAACCTGCCTGGAGCAGTGGGACCTGCCCTGCTGGGAGATGCTCCCAGTCCTCCCAGCCAGTTACCTTGTTGACGTCCATCCGCAGCTTCTCGTTGTTGGCACTGGCGGCTTTTTCCGCCGCCTTCTTCTGCCTCTGGGGGCCTCTGCCAAAGAAGATGTAGTTCACCAGGGCATATTCCAGCAGGGCCATGAACACAAACACAAAACAGCCCATGAGGTACATGTCGATGGCTTTCACATAGGGAATTTTGGGAAGAGTCTCTCGGAGATGGGTGTTAATGGTTGTCATTGTGAGCACGGTTGTGATTCCTGGAAAGAAGAAGTGACAAGTCTAGTGAGTGAAATGATTTTAATTTCCTAGCATAGTTCACAATATTCAAACGCTAGAGTTGAAAAATATTACTTTTTTTTTTCTGTGGTGGAAAAAAGACATCTCCAAACTCTGTCCTTATTCACAGAATCCTAGAAAGGTTTGGGTTGGAAGGGACCTTAAAAACCATCTCATTCCAACCCCCCTGCCATGGGCAGGGAGCCTTCCACTAGATCAGGTTGCTCCTAACTCCATCCACCCTGGCTTGAACAGCTCCAGGGATGGGGCAGCCAGAACGCCAGGTAACGTGTTCCAGTGTCTCACCACTCTCACAGGGAAGAAGAATTTCTTCCTAAGATCTGATCTAACCCTGCCCTCTGTCAGTTTAAAGCCATTCTCCCTTGTCCTGTCACTCCAGGCCCTTGTAAAAAGTCCCTCTCCAGCTCTCTTGCAGCCCCCTGAGGCACTGGAAGGTGCTCTAAGATCTCCCTGGAACCTTCCCTGCTCCAGGCTGAACAATTCCAACACGGCTTCACTAAGGGCCAGTTGGGCCTGACAAATCTGGTGGCCTCTGCAACAGGGTTCCAGCAACCTTCTGGAACGAGTCTCAGCTCTAAATTACCAGGCTGCAGTTACTGTTATCTTGCTTTACTCGGGCATTTTCAGGATATCTGCAGTCTCAAACTCTTAAGGGAAAATGCCACACAGAAAGGCTGGTAAAGCTCAGACTATTCTCTAAGGTTAAAATGTCAGATTCTCAATAGTATGTTTTATGGGGGTTTACTTGTTTTAGCTATACAAGATCTGTACTGGCAGGAATCAGTCTGATTTCCACTGATTTACCTGTACCTATTTGGCAACAGATACAGATATTTATTTTTGCAACATGCTTGGATCCTCTGATGAGGGGCTCAGTATAAACATGGGAGTAGTGAGGAGATAAGAGAGTACTCCAGAGATTAATTAGGGGAACAAATTTGGAATGTAAGGTAACAGTAAGGAAAAAAAACCCATAGAATCACAGAATCATTTAGGCTGGAAAAGACCTTTAAGGTCGTTGAGTCCAACCTTGAGCCCAGCTCTGTTCCCTCCTCTGGACCTGCTCCAGCCCCTCAATGTCCTTCCTGAAGTCAATTCTGAGGGGCCCAGAACTGGACACAGTATTTGAGGTGCAGCTTCATCCCTCAAGGACAAGTGAGCCACAGAAGCCTAGTAAAACCTTATTTAATTCATACCTGAAAGGAAAAGCAATTTATAATCCGTAACACAGAGCTGAATGTGTGTTCTGGCCTGCCATGGGCAAAAGCAAACCAGGTGCAGTCTCTTTGGAGACAAACAAGCAATAAAAGAACAGAAGATGTGGAGACACTCAGGCTAATTCTGGTTACAATGATTACACAGTTAGCTCATTCAGACACTAAATCCCTTTCATTTTTATTTAAATTGTGACGATTTAAATGCTGATTCAAACAATACAAAGTTTAACAAGCCAGACATAAAATATCTTACAGAATTTTTTTTCAGCTCATGCACTATCCACTAAGCCAGAAGCCAGAAAACACTCAGCTAATGCACACTGCAGGAGAGGTGTAAACAGGCCTACCTAAAGCAACTCTTGCAGCTGAAGCATCATAATTAATCCAGAAGGAAACCCAGGAGAGGATAGTGATCAGAATAGAAGGCATGTAGGTCTGCAGAATGAAGTAGCCAATGTTTCTCTTAAGTTTAAAGCTGAGAGACAGCCTTGGGTAGGCACCTAAAAGAGAATATTTGGCATGGCCGTAATTTACTTGTATAAAGCCTGAAATCATTTTCCTGTCATTCTGGTTTTATTATTTCATGCAACATAGAGTACACTCAGAGCTGAAAGATCCAGGATAATCAGCTGCAGAATTTCTAGCAAGAACTAGGATTAAAGCATCTTTTATTCTAAGGGTACAAGGATGCTCTGGGTGCATCTCTGCTGGTATCACAATGTCCAAGAATCAACAGCCAAAACACATGTCAGAGCAAGAGAGCACAGCAGTGCCTGTTTCCTGGCAGGCTGTGGTGTGCCCACTTCAGGGGAACCCTCATTCTCTCCCAGAAATTCAACACCTGTCTTTTGTCTCTGGATATCACAAGTAATTTACTGGATGAAACACCTGTTGAAATGGATGCCTAGAAATCATTATTCAAGTCCCATTTCTGCTTGGTTTGGAAGAATTTGGGATGCACCATCTTTCTACAGTCAAAGATGATTTCTACCCATATCTGAGTTTTGAAGATAATTTTTCAAACACACTTACAGGTTTCCAAAGTGGGTAGAGAACATCACAAAGTAACAGCCCAACCCAACTCTTGCCTCTCTTGAACAATTTAAGGTCCAATTTGATTTTCTCCTTCTCCTCAGACAGCATCTTTTCAGCCTTCAAAAACTCATACACTTTGCCAGAATAGGCTAAACTGAAAATCCTGTGGAACAAGGACTTCAGAGGTTTTACACTGATGACAAAATAATTATCCAATACATCCACAGCTTGGTAAAAGGAACATCCAGAAACAGGGAGGAAAAGGTTCCTAATTTCCTGCAGGCTGGGTTGTGACTGGTTGGGTTTATGGCCACACTGATACACTGAGGTGTGTAAGTGGCTTAATCAGATGTCACAGGAAAACAGAAAATACAGCTCATCTGATGAGCCTCAACATGACAGATGACTGTCCCTCTGCAGAGGGGAATGGACACCAGAGAGCTGTAAAAACCTTCCCCTTCCAAAATTCACAGCTGCTGCTCTCATTTACTCCTGTTTCTAAAATTATTGCTCTGATCCTGAACTGCACATTGTGAGTTAACCCATTTCTAAAAGTCTTCCCAGCCAATTCCCCTTTTAGCTTCCCTCCACGAACCTGTAGAGAAAACAACATTCTTGGTGATAAGCTTGTAGTCTACAATGGAGAACTGGGGCAGCTCGATCTTGGTCACTCCTGTGACAGCATTATCACCCCCACGCCAGTAAAACTCAATGTCATCTGTGGTGTAGCCATCTACAAAAACAGGAGCAGACAATTAACATCCACAGCTCTTCTGACACCACAGAGAACAGTCCAGACAATTCACTCAAAGCATAACTTCAAATATATTTTGAAAATCAAACCATTTATAACACAGTATGTAAAAAACATACAGACACAGGTCATTGTATATATAATTTCAAAAGGTAATCTTAGTGTATTATAATATTTGTTGGGTTTGTATTTTTTTAAGATATATTACATGAATATATCAGTAAAACAAACCTTTAAAACCAAATTAAGACTACCTACACACATCCCATCTCTAGATAGCAATGTACATTCAGTTTAAAGTAACTTCTGATCTCAAGGCTGGATAAAATAGCAGGAGTTTGCTGCAATTTCTGTCCCTGGGCACTGGCAGCAGAATCATTTCCTCCTGGTGCCCTGAAAGAGATGCTTTTCTGCCTGGTGGACCATGGTCAGTACAGGAGAAGAGAGGACAGTGAGAGTAACACAGGTGATAATTCAACATACAGCTGGCTCAGTGTGCTCTGTGTTTGTAACCAGACTGTGAATGAAGAGGACAAACTCCAGTTCAAACCCATTTAGTTTTTACTTGTAAAAACAGCATAATCCTTTTTCTAAAATGGCCTGAATGCAATAAAAGACAGCCACGTTCAGGGAGGCTTGGAAGAAGCAACTGGAGCAGAGGCAGCAACACCCATCACTGGTAAAAAACACCCACAAGAAACCACCAACCAAAAAAATCCCCCCACCCAAAGAGCACCCCAGAACACATGTTCACACAGTCACAAACATGTGCATGAAATAGGAATCTGGGTTTGCCAGACCAGCTGGCAGCTGAGCCAGCTTGCACACTCCAGAGCTGGTGGACAGACATCAGAAATAAATCTGTTGCAAAACCAGGAAATAAGATATTCAGTAATGTTTGTAGCCTTCTAAAGACTTTTGTCATTGAAAACTGCAAATAAAAATAATTCAAACATCAAATAATGACTGTGACTTTTTTGGAAACAGAGATAATAAAATTTTATATATATATATATATATATATATATAAAATCATGATTTTAAGTTCTCATCCACAAAGGACAAAATTATACACTAAACACCATTTTAGATTGCTCAAATACCACTTAGTTTCAAGGAATAATGCACTATGCACAGAATCTATAAAACTGTTTCTGCACATCATTCTATTTCCCTCCAATACAAAGACAGCAAAAGGCACACAATAAAAGAGCAGCACACTTAAAAAGTTTGCTTCCTTGAAAATGACCTGAAATACTGAGAAAATATTGAGCGTTTAAAGAAAAGAGGAATAGTTGTACTTGTCACTGAGATTACTGCAGTTTCTGAACTAACAGACTTGAGCTATGAAACACAGCTTGAGAACCTTTGACAAGAAATTCTAGTCTTTAATTTAACTTTTTTAGGCCAACTGCTTCTCGTGGTGAAGATTTCTGCCAAGTTGTGACTCTGTTCAGGTCCCACCCTGGCAACTCCCCCACCCTCCCTGGGCTGCAGGGGTGAGGTCTCCTCCTGCCTGGCCCCCCCGGGTTCTCAGGGCACTCCTGGAAAAGCTGCATCCCAGCAAACACTGAACCTGTCGATAACAAAAGCTTCTGTCACGTTCCCAAATCCTGCAGGGAAAGAAGGTTCTCCTCACCTTCCATAATGGGAATATTTCCCCTCCTGTGCCCCTTCTCCCAGGGGAGCAGCAGTGGGAAGGGAAGGGAAATTCCTGTCAGTACTGGGGCACTGGCTGTAGACAGGCAGTTCCTGCAGGATACTGGATTTTAAACACTGCAAGAGCTCCTTCATTTGCTGTAAAAGGCCCTTTTCCAGGCAGATCCCTGGCACAGGGATGGAGCTCACTAATGACTGTGCTCATGGCAGCACAGCCCCACTTCACAGGCTGGCTGAGGGGAGAACATTTGTGCCCTGACCGTGTGAAGCACAAATGCTGCACTCAGTGCAGTCAGTTCTGGGCTCATTTTTCCAGGTGTCGTGGTGGGAGGGACGTGCAGACTCTGCAGATCTGACATCCCTCAGCTTGTCGTGGCACCTTTCACCTGCCTGCTCACAGGTCTACCTTCAGAGAACAGGCAGACAGCTCACTCCTGTTTCCTTGTCAATCAATACTTTATATTTGTCAGGTCTCGCTCTGGGCTCTCAGAGAGAAAAATAAAATCGAAAATAAAGGAGAATGATTAAATTGGTTGATCTTGAGTTGTAAAAGCAACTTACTGCACTGAATGTTATGAAAAGTATAAAAGAAGATCCTTAGAGAGTTTAGGGAGAGTAATATTACCTTGTTGTAAGGGTTCACCCTTTGTGATATGGACAAGTTTTGCTGATATTCTGTCTGAAATCTACCCTGCCCTCCAACAGCAAGTTCCAAATTCTAATACCATTTACTGAACTTGGTGGGATTAACAAAGGTAATTTATTTATTTGTGAGGTAATCTAACTGATAGACTTCCCAACTAATAAATCAATCTTTTATTTTCGTTTCTGAAAAAACAAATGCTAAAATAAATTTCAGAAAGGAAAAAGCCATTTTTCTATGTAAGAGAAAATATGTTTATAAAAAGCCCAAATGGCTCTTTATTTTACTGTATTATTTAGAACATCTGCTCGTAGAACTATTTTGTCCAACTGCCTGGGAAGGTTTGGCCTTGGTCTGATCATCCCAGGGTTCACAGGGAGAACTCCAGGACTGCCAAGGGCTGCAGCACCAACCTCTCCCAGGCAGACGTGGTTCAGCTCCTCCCTGCACTCCCACAGCCTGAATACCAAGCACATATCCCCAACCACCTCCTGAGCAGAAATGAACTCCCTTGAAACTCCAGCCAAAGATTCCAAACTGCAGCTCTGGGGGCTCTGGGAGGAGCTGTGCAGAATTCCTGTGCAGAATTCCTGCTGCTCAGGGGCTTCCACGGGGCAAAGGCTGAGCTGAGACCACCCTGAGTGACAGGACTTGGGAGCAGGGATCAATCCAGGAATTTCAGGAAGTCTCTTTAAGCTTTCACTAAAACACTTCTCTCTCTTTCCAAAAAGGATAAATTATCCCATTCATTTCATAAGGTGGAGGAGGAGAGAAAAGAACATTACAGTCACCTATGCATGAATGCTATTGTGTACTGCTAAAGTACCCAAAGATAACTGGCTATAAGTCTAATACCTGCAAAATATCTGCCAGAAGAGAGAATGGGCCTGTTCATGTCTCTAGTAGATGCTTTACAGATATTGAAATCCAAATATCTATGGCTATGATAAACTCCTTCTGCAGATATTTGAGACTAAAACCAACTCTATTTACAAGTTAAAATTATTTAAAGACCAACCAATTTAAAATAGTAATAAGCAATCTAGAAAAAATAACCTGTGGCTCTTTGACAAGAAAAAAGAAGAATTAGTGAATGTCAGCTCAAGATTTCTAAATTATCAGATCACATGTTGATAAGGTACAAAGCAAAGCAGACTAAACCCAAAAATTCTCCAAGTCATTTTTGTAAGAATCCGAGTTAAGCACAGGACACTCTTTGATTTAAACTGTGAAACAACTGTTGGTTTCCTGAAGGTAGCACTGGTACCAGCAGAGAGAATCTGATTGATTGCTGTTCCCTCAATCAGTTCTGTATCAGCAGCAGCACCATTTACTCCACGTTCACAAAGTTCCATTTCTCTTTCTGTCATGCATCACACACCAGCAGTCAAGCAAATCAATACCCTGTCCTGGTGATATGGCACCAACATTACCAGGAAAGCAAAGCATTCCCCATTCCCATTAACAGGGACAGGGAGTTGATCATCCCCTCTCCCTCCAGGAATGACAGATGATGAAGCACTGCAGAGCAGAACCAACAACTAGCAGAACAGAAAATAAAACCCCTTTCTCACAGAAACTACAGAAATGCCAATTTTTCCCAGTCTATTTAAGAGAAGTAAAAAATCAGAAATTCTTTAAATACAAACAAGGTAAAATGAAAGCTGGACTAGCTGAGCATGAAAACATTTAGACACAAGGCAGTTATCAGAAACATCCCACCATGGAAGGAAAGAAGCAGACTTTTCTGAAAAACTCAGGATTTATCGGGAGGATTCACTGTCTCGCAAGGCTTTGGTTTGTACAGCTGGGCAAGATTTTACACCTACACATCTCCATGTGCACACTGGGTAGGAATCCAAGTGCTCCACAGCACCAACACTGTGGCAGCACCTGGAGACAACTCAAGACACTGAAACCAGTGGGGTGATACAAAGGTGATCAGGAAAGACAGAATTTATGTGCCACATTTGCCATCAGTGCAATTGCAAAAAGCACATCATACTTGTTTCTCTCTCTCCTTTCTCATCCCCTCCAAATTCTGTCTTTCTGCATAAACCATTAACATTCTTTTTACATTTCACTTCAAAGGCTTTTTCCCCTAAGGCTCTGAGGATTTGGATACAAAAGAGGATGCACAACTTTCTGACTGCAGTGAAACTCAATGGATTTTTAGATTATATTGGCAACATTCTCAAAAAACAATCATCTTCAAGTTGTACAAATGGTTCCTTATTGGAGAGAGTGGGGTGGGGAGAAGGAAGAGATGGAAATGTGACTGTAATTACTGCATGCAGCCATGAAAAACAAAACAGAAAAGGGATTTTGATGGCCAAGTGAAAGGCCAAAACTGATTCCAGGACTCAGAGTAGATTTTCATGGTGTTAGCAGAACCAAGTATAATTTTCATGTAGGCACTGCAAGCTGATTCTCACTCCCAGTGAGCTGCCAACTCAGAATAGGTGTCCTGGTGCAACCCATGGAACACCTGCCTTTTGTCCTAGTGATTTCAATGAAATCATTCATACTTCAGGGAACCTCCTGCTAAATGCTTCCATAAATAAAATGCTTCTGTTACAATTGTTCTAGGAAAAGAAAGAGAGACCAGAAACAGATGGGGAGAACTGTACCCATGCAATGATATTCAAAAACCTTTTAGCTCCCAGAACTCAGTGATTTCTTGCAACCTTTCTGCTTCCACAAGCTCAGTTACTCCCACCAGCAGGAATGATTTCAAAAGTTACTGGATTCAACACTCTGGAGATCCTGCAGGCCCAAGAGCTCCTCACACAGCAGAGTCTGTGGTGGCAGGAGGGTAACGAGGCCCTGCTGGCACAAAGCTGGTGCCACCTCATCAGAACTCAGTTCTTCCTGAGACTCCACCAAACCTGCACAGCACTGCCAGTGCTGCCTCTGCAGGGCTCTACAGCAGCTCTGCCCGGGCAGGCTGCAGTGCAGATCTTTTCCTTCCCACGTCCATCCAGGAATGCTCTTCATCTTCTCTTTCTGATCTCCATCACTCTTCTGTCCCTGGTGTCTCCTGCAGACCAAGTGCTGTGTTTATGGATTAAGTACATCCGACAGCGAACCACATCTGGCTCAGTTTTATTTATTCAAATGGCCGAAGTCCAGGGATTTCCATCACTATTGGAAGGAGGCACAAACAATAGTGCAGATTTTATACAGCACCTAAAACATCCCACCCCCTACTTCTGCCCCAGTTTGTATTACCTGACCCACTCCACTCAGCACAGGGCATCTGAGGAGGAGGGGGTTGACATCATCATGTCAGTCTTGCACACTGAGTCTGGATCTTTCAGTCTGGATCACCTTTGAAGGTTACTTCAGTGTAACATGGGTGACATTAAGCAAATACGTGAAGAAAACATAGGGGGCAACTGTTGCCAATATAGAGTTAAACAGACTTATTTCTCACTTCCACTACTACTAAAATTATGAAGGAAAAAACCCTTAATCTGCAAATTTCGAAAATCAGGTTAGTATCCATCACAGTTCTGCAGAAAAGTTTATTATTTCCCTATTAAATTTATCACACAAAAAAAGGAGTTCCTGATCACACAAGTAACTAAGTCAAACATGGCAAATCTTTCCTATACAGAAAGGACAGGGGGATGTTTAGTTTCATTTGCAATTAAATTAGACTAGGGTAGAATACTGGGAAACTGAGATTAAGAAGCCCCAGAAGAAGAACTGTTTTCTTAAAGCTCAGTGTTCTTATCAGCTATAAAAAGAACCAAGAAATTTATTTTCACTTCTCCTAAGAGTAGATGTTCAGAGACACACAGGAAACTGTGATATAGAACCATGAGGGTAACACCAGTCCTTGCTGAGGGAAGCAACATCCAGGCAGGAATAACAATTTCTATTTAAATGGGAACTGTGGCTGATGTAAATATGACAAAAACAAATACATCAATTCTTGAGTGATCTATTTAAATCACAAAATGAACAGAACTCAAGTGAAAACAACCATTTTGAAAAGACAGGTGCAATCAGGTGTAAGCAGGCAATGCCCTTTTTTTCCCACAGAAATCAACAAAGTGAAAATATAAATTATTTACTAAGTCTCAAGACTTAAACTTTTACTACATCATTCACAGCTGTTTTCTTCCACGTTGAAGTCAATGAAAGCAAGTCAAAGTTAAATAAAAAGGATAAAAATCTTCAATATCACGCTTTGGCATCAAAAATTGGTTACAGCAACACAAAGGTTGTTTACCCCAGTTCAGATTTAACCTTAATAAGAAACTAAGCACTTCTGCCAGGAAGCTGAACTGTGGTACCACAGGGAAGGACCAACTCAGAAGGCCAAGAGACTTCTCAAGGCCTGCTGGAACCTTCTACCACACCCAAAGTCTCCAGTTGGGAAAGGATGATAGAGGAGGGCACACGAGATACAGGGCTGAACATTTCCCACGGCACAATTCAGGAAATGAGTGATGCCTCTCATATATTAACTGGACCATTTTAGAAAATCTATAAATCTGCAGGGGTGGTCTCATCAGCCCAAGAATCAAACATGAAATCTCTCCTGTGTTTTTAAATGAGGCATTTGTGTGAGTGATGATTCAAACAGAAAGTACTGTGTTCTTTTGGCACAATATTAAAGGTCCAACTTGGGTGCAGAGGGAACAATTTTTTTGTACTTTGATGCATATATACACCGAATTTTTAAACTGTAGTCTGAAAAGATATTTTTGAAGGTTAATGGCAATGCCTTAACCCCCCCAACTTCTTGTGTAAAACTGAAGGTTGCTTCTGATGTTTGAAAATAATTATTAGCAACTGCCTTCTACTCTTGAGTAGACAACTTTTATAGCAAAACGTACATCCACACTGAGGGGGTGTAAATGACAAATTGCTTTCTCCTCCCACCCTCCATTAAGGACAAGGATCATGTGGGGAAAACAAATACTCCCATTTGCACCCTCCCATGGATTGCATCATTGCCTGCACTCATCTTCCTGCTTTGAGCTGATTCCCACACTTTTATCTCATCCGACTACATTAACTAACTTCTGCAGAGGAAAATTGGTGTCCAAAACAATTATACATGCTCTGGAAATTCTGAAGGAGCTCAGACATTGAATATTGTTTACTAACAGACAAATAAATCCCACAATTTACTTACTTCAGAGAAGACTTCATGGAAAGACTATATATGTTGGATTTTTGCTCTTTTATCTGATTTAAGAGTTGGTCTTTTCAAAACTGGAAATAGAAGTGAGGAGTATATCCAAACAAATGAATCAGCAAAACATCATCTCCATAAGCTCAATTTTTAATACCTTAGATATGTAAGACCAAATGTTCCAAGTTACAACCCACTATCAGCCTACATTTTGAATGCTGATGTACATTACAAAAAAGAGAGGAAAAATGAACAACATCTGGCAACCTTATTTATAAAATTGCATTAATACTCCACTCTCCTTAATTATTCCACAGCTGTATTAAAAATCCAAGGCCACAAGGAGAAAAATGTCATTTGTAGAAGAAAGCCCTTCTGTCTGTGCCTGTGCCACGTGCTCAATTTAGAAAAATATTTATTCATTAGGATATGTTAGTTTGCAACACGGTATGAGGCAAAGTTCTGGAATATTATTCCATTTTTACCTGCAGTATTCAGGACATCATAATATTTAAAACACTTACTTTTAGGTAAAAATCTGGTTATGGAAGAATAGGAGCCTTGCTCTCACAGACAACACGTTGCTCCAACAGCAACATGCTAAAACCTGGTACTGCCAGAGCAAGACATCAGTAGAACATTAAAACCCCCAGGATGTTACATTTGCAAAATAAAGGCTGTGTTTGGACACTTACCTGAACCTGCAAAAATTAATCTTCATTTCATAATGAGTAACCTATAATGAATATTCTTTCTAAAGTCATCCACAGGTATAGATTTGGGAACTTTTTTCTTAATAGAGTTTCCTATCTGCAGAAGTCCTCTGTCTTCTGCAAGTTTTTCAAGGATAATTACATGCACCTTTGCTGGGGAGAACTATTTATACAGCATCATGTGACTGAAGTTTATAGGAATGTTAATTATAGACTCTGATATTGTTAGAACTACATCATTATTTCCTAAAAATTGCAATAGTCCTCTAACATTCCCAGATGTCCTTCACACAGCCTGGCTGGTATCACAAACCACACTGCTGCCTCCTCACACTATTTTAGTGGGAGCTTTTGCCTCAGGGCTCAGAGGACTTTCCTGCAGGAAATTCTGTTGTGACACCTCTACCAGAAAAGACAGCCCAGGTTTGTTGGCAGGATCCCAACTCCTTTCCTGGGATGCTGAAAGAGGGGAGAAGAAATTCTTTTGGCACCCAACCCTCCAGCTTTTAGCAATGGAATACAAAGAAGTTCTTTGGTGGGTAAGGACTTTAATGCTGTGGATGGGTGTGCACAGGGCAGCAGGAGATGGGACAAGGCCAAAGGAGGAGAGAGAACTGTCCTGCAGCTTTCTGCTTTAACTGGCACAGAGGACTGGAGCCCTGAGAGCCCCCAACACGCTGAGAAGCAGCTACTTCTGTGGAATCTCTGGCAGAAACAACCTCCTGCCACATGGTTCCACTAGAAAAGTTCACTTGCCCTAGTCCAGTTTAAAGTTTCACCTTTTATGCACCACAAAGCCAGTTAGATCCTGTTCTATAGGTAATACCCTGTTCCACATTAGATCCTGTTCTACAGGTAATAAATACCCTGTTCCACATTAGATCCTGTTCTACAGGTAATAAATACCCTGTTCCACATTAGATCCTGTTCTACAGGTAATAAATACCCTGTTCCACATTAGATCCTGTTCTACAGGTAATACCCTGTT
>NW_016690403.1:730365-809188 GCF_001604755.1 Lepidothrix coronata
GGGGCCGGGAATCGAACCCGGGTCCCAGCGGTGAGAGTCCTGCACCCTAACCACTAGACCACCAGAGGCCCCAATAAATTTTAAATCACAAATCATAAGACCCTGTATTAGGGGATAAGGAGTATGTCACCTATCAGTTAAGTGCAGCCAATTTAATAGCACAAAACAGCCTCACCCACCAGTTTATGGCATACAGTGAGGAATGCAAAATCCAATTAAAATTACAGGGGGAATTTAGCTGGGTAGAATTTAATTAGCAAAGATACAATTTTGCCAGGAGACTGTGGCTAACACCTGTTCTGAAGTGTAAAGTGACAAGGAATATGTAGTAACAAACATTTGGGTCATAATTTACGTTCTGTTTGCCAGACAGTTCCTCTGTCCCTGGATCCTTGTTTCTGCTGCTTGCTCAGCTCCCAGTGCTGCCACAGAAATCTCTGACTCATCCCAAAATCCTAATCCAATCCAAGCAATACTGGTGAAACACTGAAATATGTGGATTTTCGTCTTTCTGCACACAGTTAAATCCCACTTCTGAACACCTTTTACCTGCTGGTGAAGAGCTGCAGTGCCTCCTGTCAGAGCTGGGAGTGGCACAGAGGCTGTGCCCCAGCCCATGGCAATGGCCAGGGGGGGCTGGGAGCCCTCCTGGGGTCATTGCCCTTTGTCAGAGGTCACACAGGCAAGGAGGATGAGCAGGGAAGGAAAGGGGCTTTCTCACTGGGACACAGCTGGAATGTCCCATTCCAGGGATGGGCAAGAGCACCTTCCCAGCCCCAAAGGCAGAACCAAGAAGACTCAGCTCTATTGTACTTTTAAAGTTGACTCAATCTGACGTTTTCTTAAATCCCACTATTTATCTTTTGCATGCCCAAAGTAACAATGAAACATCGATTTGCAGGTATTAGAACACTTCCTGAAATACAGATTGCTAACTTTTTCAGTGCTCCCAACAGCAGAAATCTTAAAAATGAGCTAAAACAAGTTATGAACTGATTCATCACCATTTTCTGTTATGTTCCTCTGGTATTTTTCACTTGCTTAGGAGAAAGTTGGTAATTGCTTTGATATCCATGCAAAACATCCATGGAAACACATCCTTCATTCACAACTCTACAAGTGATAACTTTCAAAGCCTAATAAAAGCATTTTCTACATCTGGCAAGTTGTTACATTCACTAACGTTGTGAATTAAAATCCAAATTCAATTCTGGTGTCTTTAGTGACTGCAGTTAATGTTTTCTCTCTAAATTCCCCAGCAGCTTCATTAGCATTAACAGCAAGTCACTGGGCTACCTCCCTGATGAGAGATGAGGCCACTGATTAAGCCATTCATTATATCCATCAGCATTATACTTACGAGTTAAAATCCTCCCCTATTAGTGCTGAAAGGAAAGGAATACATACCAGAAACCCAGCACTAATGAACCCACTGTCAGTAAATCCACACGTAGCTGCAGTGCAGGACAAATAAAGCATCAAGATTAAAGCTCTGAGCTTTGACAATTACATAAATAATGAGAGAGAAAATAATTTTTAAAACCTCACTTAGAAATTCTGGCAATGTCTTTCTAAGTGGAAAAGCAAAGAGTGTTCCAAAACTGTCCATTTTTGCCTTGAGGCTGCCCTTTGGCTTAGAGAAACATAGAACACCATTACTGTAATTCTCACGTAACAATTTTAGTTCAATATTGAAAATATAACTTTTCATCACAAAATGCAGGTGTATGCTCTGTATTTCTTTCAATTACTTTTATTGACAGGAAAATAAAACCTTGTGATTTGAGAAATTGTGAATTAAGTCTATATATTACTGGTTCTCCAAATCAAGTGCCACAACCTAAGGGTGGATGGAATACAAACAATCACTGGTAATTTTGAAGGAAAATAAGAATGTTTTAGAAGTCCATCTCACCAAATCATCAAAGCAACAGAAATTACTATATTTTCTGCAGTGGCTTTATTAAATATATACAGCTCTAACAAATTCAGTTTATTTTGTAAACACATTTGGTTTTGTAAAGTTGCTTTTATACCAGCAAGAAAGTCTCCAGGGTGTGATGTGTGCTGTGTGATTGCTGTTTGTTTGTGCACTGTGGATTTTCTTCCAACCCACTTCTCACCTCGAGCATTTGGTTACCCTCACTAAGCTCTCAGGCAGCCAGTGCCATTAATTATCCACTCTGGAGTGGCTGTGGGCTGTTGATTAAAGCAGTGCCTCAGTTCCTGTGTGTGCACCTACCATCAATTGCAACCTGCAGCTCTAAAAACAGGTATTCTAATTCTGCACACAACAGTTCTGCTTTAAAATATCTGCAATATAGGAAATCAACAGGTTTAAGAGACCAACTCACCACTTTAGATACTTTACAGTGAGTTTCAGTTCTAAAAGCTCGGTTGCTGAGGAACTCCTGAGAAGCAGGTGCTGTCTGAGATGGGATCTGCAAAGCTCTGTGGAGTGTGTGTAAAGCAAAACCCTCAGGCCAATGACCCCAGGCTGAAACCTTGGCCCTTCTCAGCAGTCACATGAGGGGCATCTTCCCCCTAAACCCCCAGCCCTGAAGGCAGAGGAGGGAAGCACTGCCAGGCTGTGATGGGCACAGGGAGTGGCACTGGCACTCCTGAGCCACAGCAGCTCCTCTCTGCACTGACTTCCCATTGGTCTCTTGCAGCTGCCCTCTTTGCAAGGTGCAGTTCTGAGACCAAATCTGTCTGACAAAAGACACAACAAAGAACTGCAGAACAGGCTTGAACCTCCACCTTCCATTGCTGCCTCGTGTCCCCCAGGAGAAGGTATCAGGGATGTTCTGCTGTCACTGCTGCTCTCCTTGGCTCTGTGCTCCCCCTCTGCAGCCACCTGGGCCACAAGGGCACACACTCACACAGGCAGAACCAGAGGCACAGACAGGCTTTTAAAGTGAAAAGTAACTTCAAGGGGAAAGGAATACACTTACCCTTAACTTTCCTTTCATCTAAGTAAGTTCAATGAATATGAAATGAAAATTCCTGGAAAATTCTCTCTCATCTAGTTCATCTTTCTTATTAAAATAAGTTGTGTATTCCTTACATGCTCTCTGTCTTTGTTGAAGATGGTTGGTGTTGATACACCTGACAGTGAACTTTTTATGCTTTTAACTGCACGTAGCAACAATAGCAAAACAATCAAACAATCTGTCAGCAGTTCACTTTGGCTGCTCAATAGTTTAAGCAGCAAATTAGTGTTTCTGTGGGAACACAAAACATTTGGAGTCACTTACATGCAGAGATCACTCTTGACTTGATTTAGATACAAGGCTCTACTTTACAATTGAGCCTTTGAAGACAGGCATTCCACCTCTTCCATTGATTTTCTGTTCATTAACTTGAATAACTAAACCTAAGATTTCTGCATTAGCACACATATCATCCACCTAATACTTTAAACAGGCAGCTGATGTTTCAGAAGAAACAAAATGCTACCTTATGTTAGTTTATACACAGATATGTAGACATGTATATGCTACATATCTTTAACACTGACCAATTTAAAGGATTTCAACTTATATATACAGTTTTTCCCATTGAGTATTTGCAAAATCCTCTCATTTACTTAAGAATATAGTGAACTATAAGAACATACAGAAGAATTTGCAATCACTGAGAAATCAAGTCCCCCAACCTCACACCTCTTCCCCCCATTTACTGATGTGCTTGAAAAAATCACAAATTCAGTTCAAAGACAAGAGTACTAATTCCAACTGTTTCTTTTCTGTCTAGGAATAACAACCACCACCAAGCTGGATCAGCTGTTACTGGTGACTGGAGAAGTCCCACCTTATTGGCATTTAGACAGCTCTGAGCAATATGCAATGCTGAGAAGTCACTTTAACACGTTATTTTTCCACATAATATTGTTCCTTCTTCCTCCTAATAATGAATTGTCTTAATAAGAAGAGGCTTATCACTGAGATGGGGCAGAGCAGCTGTAAGAAAATCAAAAACTGTGCAATGAATATGCCTGAACACGTGACTTTGCCTTTATTCATCATACACTTCTCCAATCCATCAGATGTAATCAATAAGAGGCTGGACTGACCCATGATGTAACTGTGCTGATCAGGACTCTGTCACTTGAGGCTTTACCTTGGAGACTTCTCACCTGTGGCTCTCCCACAGTGAAGGCACTTCTATCAAATTTAGCCTCTTTCTGAAATCAGCCTTTAGTGTCAGTGATGTCAAGCAAACATGCTCCACACAGTCCCCACCGATTTTAGGTTTTACTCTGTATAAAGTCTGTAACAGCACAACCTCATCATTTCCATCTGTACCCCTGGGTGGAACAGAAAGCTTCCCCCAGGATCACAGCTCTCTGTATCTTCAGTCCTGCACTGTTCTGACCTCTCACCTGTGCTCTCTGGATTTACATTACAGGAGAAGGAAAAAACCCAGCACCCTCAAACCCATCCTACAAACCAGCTGAGAGCCCTGGCTGGTTACAAAGATGAGAAAACTGCAGCATCCAAAGCAGCGTGACCTTGCTGCTCAAGGTTTGTTGAAAAACTCTGACCTGAGGGTTTCTCACTGAAATATTCCAGATCTTCACGTCTCCTTGAGCTCTGCTGCTATAAATAACATGTGCACAGGGCTTATTCTCATCTCGGGGTGGGGGGGTTTGTGGCTCTTTTAAAGTTCTTCAAAGGAGAGTCTGTTTCCTGCAACAAACATTTATTCTCATACTTGATACTCTACGGCCTCATAAGAAAAGACAAAAAATTCCATGTCCTTGTTGAAGATTGGCAGTGACACAAAAGCAAGAACTTTTTTCCCCGCTGCACTCACATTCTTATGTGATAATGCCCTCAATATTCAAAGTTTTAGTCAATGCCAACTTCCTATACATTAAAAAATAACATGCACCAATTGAAGGTTTCGGATAAAAGAGAACTGTCTGGAGTGTTTCTGAAAATTATACACTTAACTAGCTAAATTCCAGCTATTTCTCTGTTTTGTAAGAGAAAAAAAAAGTATAAAGTCAAAGAAATAGAGAAAGGGGACCAAATCAGGAATTCATGCATATGTTACATAAATGCAATCAGGTGAAGTGCATTTAATCCCCTGGATTTCAAGATACCTGCTCTATTTTTCGAATCTTGTTGATACTGAAAATCTCTTGATTACCTGAAATAATTTACTTGCCTTGAAAAAAAAATAGTAAATAATACTGGATTCCTTTTTTTAACTAATGTTATATGTGAATACTGTAAGGATAAAAAAATCATTTTAAAGTGAATGGAGCCAAACTATAATATAATCTGTTAATTGTGTGCAAGCAGGCCAGACGGCACAGAGCTGGTAATCTTCAGGGAGAGACAAATCAGATTAGTGTACTCTCATATACTGCCTAATGCTATCAGTTTCTGCTTGGAATCTGTAAGAAAGGCAAAAAATAATAATTGGGGAATGAATGGGTAACAGTCTCCAGCCTTATCCTGGTACACAGTTTGCACTGATGGGGCCAAGCTGTGCACTCCCTTCTCTGGGGGAGTCACGAGATGCCTCAATCCTAAAACATGGGGAAGAGGAACAGTTTTGCAAAACCAGCTTTAAATAAAGAAGTAATTAGATGTAAAGGGCATAATGCTGATAGCAATTATTGCTGGTAACCTGCAAACACAGTTGACCCAAGCAGTGACTCCACAGCAGCACCTTCTCTGCCAGGACCTACCCTGCATTTCACGTTCTTACTGTGAGCAGCTTCTCCTAATACTCTGTACTACCAACAACAAACTGGTCTAGATACAACAGCTTTGGCTCATCCCCTGGGTTTGTTAGCCAGAGAACATTAATATAGTATAAAAAGAAACTATAGCCCAGCTAATGTCACCACAGGTCACAGGTGACCGAATCAGGACCAGAAACCCGTTTCCCAGTCCGGTTTCCCACCCCAGCTGCTCACCCTTCCTGAGACACAGCTCTCAGAAATGAGCTTCCTTTAGGAGATACAAGGTTTTGTCATCCTACTAACAACCGTTAGTGATCTGAATCATAAAAAGAAATGCATCTTCTCCTACCCCCTAGAGCAGAACCCACTGAATGCACACTTTCCCCAGGCAGTCTCCAGGGCTGGTGCCAGTGTGTGCCACTATGAGGTGGGTTACACACCTGGGATATCTGACTTTTCCTGCTCCTTTTCCTCCTAACAACTGTACTCACATATCAATCAGCATTTAGTCACCACTTTTCCCTGCAGAACACAAATGGAGCCAAAGCAATACCAGCCAAGGAGTGTGGATAGTGTCACCTGCTTGGCTTTCAGGCCCTGAACCACAGAGGAATGAGCTGCACAGGCTCTGCTCACACCAAAGAAACAGTGCTGGGTGATGGGCTGTGCTCAGACAGCCTGGAAATGAAAAATAAACCCGAGAAAAATCAAGGGGAAAGTGCACCCAATGTCAGACTCTAAGCCTGGCTCCCGATGCTGTGGTATTAGCTCCTCTAACCCAGATGACTGATCATTCCAAAGATTACTTTGGAATTAAGACATTTTCTCGGAGAGAATCTAGAGATATAAATACTTATAACATATAAGAGGGTTTTTTTCCTGTGATAAAAGAAGATGAATGAAGACACACAGCCCTTCAAATCATGATTATGTCTAACCTGAAACCATTCTCATTTTGAATGAACTACCATGATTAAAGCCTCTTAGGATTCAAATATATTTATATAAAGACAGGTATTCATGGGCAGCATTAAGACCCATGATCAATTGACCAGATTATAGATTTACTGCTGGGATATAAAATGCACATTCTATAGACACAGAATAGGAGGATTTGAGGAAATTTCCCGTTTCACCAGCAGAATAAACAAGACAGAATATACGTTAAATGTTGATACTGCAAAAGGACAAAATTAACATGCTGTGAATTCTGGGGATATTATCAGTGCAATTTGGGCTAGAGAGAGATTTAGCATCCCTAACTTCACAATCCTAACCTTGTGACTCAGATTAGACACCTGAACTCCACCTGCAGAAACTGGAAAAATGATCAGCCTCCAGAAGAGGATCCATCTCCTTATATGAGAGGTGTGATGACCTGATTTCAGGGGATATACAACTTTCCCCAGCAATACAGGCAGAGCCAAGAGTTTCTTTAGCTATATGCCTGACTCTTAGATCACTATCCTTAGGTGAGCTAAGCACTAACTCATCAGACTAATGTTACTCTGAGGCTGTTTTGTTATTTCTCTCAGCATCTAGAGGACCTCAGCAGAATCACAAAACACAATGACATTCTCCTGAACCAAAGGATATAGTTACTTTTAATTCTGGTCTCCCACTACGAGGGGGAAAAAAATGACAAAAAACATTACGCAGACACAGTTAAGCCACAGCCATGAATCAATATCTTTAATTTGCCATTTTTATATGTACTAGAAGCTGTGGACACAAACAGTCTCAAGAAATGTAAAGTTTCACAGCTACACAGGGCATGCTGCTGGCACATACCTGAACAACATTAAAAGGACCAACATCCTCAAACATCTTTCTTCTCCAAAGTACATGAACCATAAAATATGGAGGCTCTTAAACCCACCATTAGATCCCTCCAGTCAAACTGTTACCTTAATTCCCTGCACTGCAGACTTGCACTATGACCCGGTCCACAGTAAGGCACTCACAGGGTGTTTTACCCACCCAGCTCTCCCTCCCACACAGAGCAAGCCAACAGGGCCTTACTGTTCTCTCAGATACAGAAACCACTTCAACAATTAAAAGTAATTGTGTACATGGATATCTTTTGCTGCAACCTCGTCCTTTCCTCCTACAGAATCTATAAAACTGGACACTGATTTCTCTTCCACTATCACTGGTCTTTAAAAAAAAAAAAAAAAGAGAAACAGAACAATATGTGAAAGAGGTGCAATAGTGAGGTGCACACACCTTTCAGGGTATCCAGAAAATCAACTCAGAACAAATGAGATCTGAATACATATGCAGTAATAATTTTCATCCTTATCTAAAGGAACTGTTCTTCTACAGCAGTGTATCAGATAGGACCTCCTCAGTCCTCCTGTAATGGATCTAAAATAATTATGAAATGAAAAGCCTAACTTTAAAAGGAGGCTGGAATCTGTCTGTTTAGGCAGGGGCAGGAGTACCAGACTCAAGGGTGGCTGATGGTCTGGGAAGAGCTGAGCTCTTCCAACCCCTCACCCTCAGTGCTGGCACTGAGGAAACCCCTCCTGGGCACTGGGCTCTGCTGTGGGGAGCACGGGGTGGGGAGAGCCTGTCCTGCCTCCCAGAGAGCCCTGAGGAGGGACCCTGCCCTCCCAGCACTGGGTGTGTGGGACACCCCTGCTGTGTCTGCAGGGGGACACCAGGGCAGGGCAGGAGGTGTCTGGACCCTGCCCTCCCAGCACGGGGTGTGTGGGACACCAGGGCAGGGCAGGAGGTGCCTCCCAGCAGCACAAACCCTGCCCTGCGTGGCAGCAGCTGCACCAAAAGCTCCTCTGTCCCAGCAGCAGCACAGCTTTAGCTCTGGAGAAAACATGGCAGAGAGATTTCTGCTCTGTCCCAGTGTGGGAATAATGAGTGTAATTACTGCCACTGACATAAAGTACAGGAGAAAGTATTTTAACTGCATCACATGTGGAATTTTAACAAAATCAGATACCCTTTAAGAGTCATCAGTGATACACTGCAGCCTGGCACATTACAAATCACGGCCATCAAAAAATATTTTAATTAAAAAGCCCTCCATAACACAGAAAAATATTTACACTTAGGGCCAATATGAATTCTGGAAACTCGCTGTGACCCTGAATTTTTTCCCACATAACAGCATTTCTATAAAATCAACAGCACAGAAACTGAAGCCCTGGTTTATAAACTGCAGCACACTGAAATTATTCAGGATTTTTCTTCAGCATTATAGAGGGAGCTTTTTCAATTCCAGTTCCACTGGAAAATAGTTTCACTTGATCATTCCATATGAAATTATTTCTATCAGAGCCTTCTCCAAATGAAGTTTTTTCTTGCACTTGGGCAAGTCAGTGCCATGTTTATGTTGTATTTCTGTCAGTCCCTTGCCTGGGTACACGTGCTGATGGCCAGAGCAACAGCAGAACAGAGATTTCCAGAGCCCAGGCTGCCAGTCCTCAGCACTATCTAACACTGCTGCACAAGAACTTCAAACTAGAGGCACCATTTCTCTTTTCATAAATGTACTGAGAAAAAAAAAGGAAAGCTTTGGTTCCAACACTAAGAATTTTGTGAGTAAAACTTGTTCTTTTCATTGTTCTATAAACATTGCAACTTTCATTATCTTAATAAATTAACAAGAAAAGGCATCTCTGTTGCAATCACGTTATATAAACATCTCACCAATAGAGATATATCATTAGATTATATTTTAAGCTCCCATATGTCACTAGAATTCATGCTGAAACCACCTTACAATGCAATCTTTATGACAGATTTCTGTGGATTAACCAGTTTCCAGTTTTCTCTGACATTTTGTTAAAACTTTAATACTCTAAGCACTGTTGGTTGACATCCTTTCTGCCACTACTTTTGCCAAGCATGAGCATATGCTCCAACACAGCAAGGGCTGCTCTTTGATTTCTGTGTTTTAGCAAGAAAAATATTTTGCATTGATACTGCATATTGTTTTAAAAGTACTAAGCTGACTAATACTTTATTTTATACATGTGGGACTTTGCTTCCACGTGTTCTGTTACTTTTATCTCAATCTGTTCCAATAGAACATGTTAATGAAGCTCCCTGACTGTTCAAATCTGCCACCACTGCCCTTCCCTGTCCCAGCAGAACCTGCTACGATCAATCCCAGCCAGGAGAGCTCCTCCTAACTCAGGAGCAGGACAGAGGACAGCACCCAGGGAATGACGGGGTCTGAAGACAGAAAATGGGCAGCCTTCTTACCCTCTCTGGGCACAGATCCCACATTTCCCAAGTGCTCTGGCAGGGGAGAGCCCTGCCATGCCCACACTGGAACAAACTCTGTTGTTTGCTGTCTTGCCGAAGGTTGACATTTGTTCTTGAAAACTCTTAGGTTCAGAAAGATGACTCCCAGATTTGAAACTACAGATCATGAGAAACCATGAGGCATGAGGAACCTAAAACTGGATTTCAGTTTCATTCCCACATGTTCATCTGAACAATCCTGGAAAGCCTTGCTGTGATCTGTGGGCTCTGAATGCAGCAGCGTGACAGCCCCTGCCCTGCTGAGTCAGCTCTGGACAGAAAAGTGGAACCACATCCCCACCATTCTTCATCCTGGTTTCCTTTGGGATATCAGGACCAGCCTGAACTAACACCCTCTTGCTTGAGGCACAGCCCTTGGAAGGATACCTTTGGAAGGACACACCCTGACCACCATGTATTGCCACTGTGACTAAACCAGAAACCTCTGGTTGTGTCACAAACAGCAGTGCAGTCACAGACCCTGATGTTAGCATCACCACTGCTGCCAGGGAATCAGTGTCACATCCTAATCCATGATATCTCCCCAAGGCTGGGGTTTTTATTTTGTTTGGATTCCCACACTCCCACCCTGATTTGCCATTTACCTCATTATTTCTCAGTTCTGAGATGCCATTTTAGGTGTAAAATTTGGAATTTCATTTTTTCAGACTACCTCTCCAATGAGATGAAACTGCTAAAATCTGACTCTATCCTTTCAAGATACACAAATGTTTTGAAAGTTTCATAATTTTCAGATCAAGAAATGAAAACACTGAAGATGGACTTGATAAAAGTTGTTTCCTTCCCATACACTCAATAAACATGTTCATGTTATTTTCCAAATGTGGTTTTCTCTAATCTGCGTTTCCTCACCTTCTTTATAAGAATGTCATTCAATACAACATAAGGAACCTTATTAATGTCAAAATGTAGGACATCTACTGCCTCCAGCAACTAGCTCTGCTGTTCAGAAATGGTCCAGGCTCCACCACATGGGATCCACACAGAAACAGGAGTGTTAGGTTCCAAATGGAAAAACAGTCCCACAAAGAGGAGATATTTGCCTTGGCAGAGGGGAGATGCACACAGCTGACCAGCTTTGCAGACTAGAGGTTTAAAAATACTTATTGGGCAAATAATTCTGTTGCTCATTTAAAACCACAACCTTTCCAACTCCTGCTGTGAGTGCCCAGAGGTGGTTTTTCTCTGCAGACTGTGCCCCTGGCAGTGGCTCTGAGCTGACAGCAGCCCCCAGGGCTCCTCCCTTGGCAGCAGAGGGTGTGAGGTCCCACTGTGCTGCCAGCCCTGCAAACACTCCAGGGCAGGCTTATTAAAGAAGGTTTACAATAATAAGGAGAGCAATCCCTTATTGACAACTCCAACACAAGAACTTAGAAAGCAAACAATAGGTTCAGATGGGACCATGAGCAGTGAGAGAGATGGCACTGCCCAGGATGGGGTAGGACAGACACTCACACTGTTTAACTCCTAACATCTGCACCACTGAGCAGGACAGACCACTAAAGGCAGCCAGGAAAAACCCAGTGATATGGTTTGAAGCTGGCTCCCTGCCAAGTCTCCAAACCTTACCACAAGAAGTCCCCCCCCCTCAAACCTCAGGGAGAAGTGGGAGAAAAAAACAACCAAGAAAAACCAAAACGAGAGAGAGACAGCTAAAGCAATATATATATAAATATATTTACACTTATGTTACAGTTATATACAATTGAAATATATATACAATTTCACAAGGGAACGGGAAGGGGGAAGGGAAAAGGAACAAAACCAAAATAAAAAATATATATATCCCAATCAGTAGCCCAAAGCTAGCAACTAAAAAAGTTAGCAAAGAAATATCTCACTACTCTCCTTGGTACAACCGAGAGTCATTCCGGAACAATCGCCGGCAACCTCCACCTCCCAAGGTCGACAAGGCCCAACCAGGCCTCGCTCCCCAACCCGACAGACTCAACAGCAGGGAACCTGCACCTCCAAAGCCTCCGGAAGGAAAGAGAGCGAAGGCCTCTCCTCCTCTCTTCTTGTAGCCCGGCTTACGTAAAAATCGTAGGGAATACTGGGTAAATCTGGGCCCTTCCTTGGTTACAAACTGGTCACCAAGGAAGGCCCAGACCAAACTACCACACCCAGAAATATCTTTTCTGAGCAAGGCACATGTTACTACTCCACTGAACAGTACACAGAGGGAAGCACTCGTATGTGTATTTACTCTTACAAAGGAAAAGGGTGACAGAAAACAAGGTAGAAAAAGGCAGTAACAGTCAAAAATCCAAACAGCCCAGAACTGCTTTCATGACCATAAAGTAAACTTGCCATTTTTCTGTGGGGTGACACCCTTTTAGGAAAACACTCAAGTTTCTGGTTTGGTCAAATGTATGGATGCACTTCACAGGACATCTGACAGGTCTGGAGTTAGCACAGACCACGAGGAATGTGAGGAATCAGCATGTCTGGGAACAACATGGGAACATGAAAGTAGATAACTGGGTTTACAGTGGATGGATAACAACTGTATTTTCAATCCAGGTTGAAAAAACCCTCCACTTCTAAATATTTTATTTTATATATAAATTACCTTCTTATATTTCACTCTAAAAACCTGAAAGCTCACATCATCAACATCAACCATACATAATGTGAACTGTGGGTTACCTTTTAGGAAGATGGGAGCCTTTCCTCCTGTTCAGAAAACGGAATATTGTCTAAGGCATCAACCCCAATACGCCACCTGTTCTCTCCAAAATACCCTCGAAGTTACAGAACTTTTTTTTTCATTCTTTACTATCATCAATTTTCAGAGAAGTCATACAGAGCATACAGACAGGTAAAAAATGGATGTGGAATGAATAACCCTGTCCCCTACATGAAATATTCAACCATTAGCAAGATTTATGGAAGCACAATCATGCTTCCATAAACCAGCATATCTGTTCTTACAAAACAGAAAGTTCTGGGATATCTGTCTGATCATACTCATCCCCAAGGTCTTTTTGCACCAGTTTGAGCAACTTAAAATGCAACAAGATGTAACTCAGCTGCAGACACTCAGTAAATAACACCCAATAATTTCCTCATCAAAAACTGTTGCAAATAAAGAGAACTTCAATTATATTTAAAAATGTTCAACTAAATTGTTACATTTATCCTGAAAAACAAATTGAAATATAATAAAACCAGTTTTAAAAATCACTATTTATTTTTGCATTTCTTCCCTCAGTTGTAATGCTGTATTGTTGAACTGGGCTGTGTTGAGGGATTTAGAACTGTCAGTCAGGAGGGATTTCCTGCTGTGAACATCGAGGCACTGGTGCCAAACTGGGGAGAGTGCTCAGACAGTGACAGGAGAAGGATCCCCATGAGGACAACACAAAGCCCCACAGCCCTTGTCCAGATGGTCACTGGAGCAGACCAGTCACACACCTCTGCCATCCAAGAGCAGCCATCAGGAAGGGAGTGCCCAAGTGTCCCTGTGGGCAGGAAGGTCATTGAGTCCCCCTGCCATAGGGGTGACAGCAGCTCTGTGGGAACAGCCCTTATGCTGATGGCACGTTCCCATTCCCATCCAAGGCTCTGGAATACAAATCCAGCCAGCAAAGGCTCTGGATTACCACACCTCAGCCATCCCAGGCACTGGGAGAGCAGCAACCCTGAGCCCCAAAGAGGGGACACCCCCTCTGAGTGTGTGTCCCGTGCAACAAGGACGTCTTCAGGTGACAACACCCCGTCTGATACGAACTTCTTTAGCCTGTGACAGCTCTCACTCTATGTTTATTTGCTCAGATTTTCAGGGGAGATGAGGACTCTGCACCTCTCTCAGCTGCATCAACCAGGAAACCACACTGACTTCAGCTGTCCCCCGACAGGCCAAGTCAGAACCGTGAAGTTCCACATGCACTGTAGGAAATAACAGCAACTTCCCAACAGATCCATCCTGCTGCAGACAGCTGCAGTGCAGGGACAGATCCTGAGACAACCAAGGGGCTCAAAATAGTCCAGGTTAAAGCACACAGAGCTCCACATCAGCTCATCTGCCCTTCTTTGAGTTTGTAAGAACAGATGTACACTATCTGCTAATTATCTTCCTCTGTGCAACTGATTCTGATATTTTGCTCAGATATTTTTACAGCACACTTTGATATTTTTATCATGATTGGAAAAACAATTTAGATAAGGAACGATCTAACTAAAAGGCTTGCCTAGTCATCATTCTCATAATTATTTAGGGCTTACATTCATCCTTCCTTTGGAAGCAGTTTGTAATCTATTCTGAACAGCTCACTAGGGATGACAGTGCTCGAGCTGAGAGCTGAGCTTACTCCTTCGAAGGTCACACGCTCTCGGAATAGTCAATATTCACAAGCAAATTTGGAAATTTGGAGATATATTTGTAACAACAGAATGACAGGCCTTCGATACAAGGTATTACCTCCTTCTTAACAGACTGAGTTCATTTTTGGCTGGTCAAGTGGCCTCATGTGTTGGCTCATGAACGTGTGGAACCAATGATGGCATATTTTCAGTCCCAGCTGGAGCATCCCTAGTGAGCTTTGTTCTACCTTCTGGCTAAAATACTTGCCACAATCATCCAAATCCCTGAAGGAAAAAAGGATTTAGAAACAAAACAAATTCAAAAACAAAAGCACACAGAACAAGCAGCTGCTCTAGGTTGTCTAAATCCCTGTATTTAAGGAAAACATGCTGCATTCCAAACCACAGGATTTCTCCAGTAACAGCAAGTGAAACCACAAAATGGCTTTGTTCCTGTGGAACCTGACACCCTCCTCATCTCCAGAGCCACGGTAACACCACAGGATCATTCACAAGAACACTTCCCTGTGCCAAGAACCAAAGGTACAGGAGTGGCCAGAGGAGCCTGGCTCAGGGCAGGTGCTGGCTGATGCTCCAGCAGGGCACACAAGTGCACCAGCCCTGGCAGAAAAGCTCATTTTCCAACTGCACATTTCATACCCAGAAAAAAAAGGGCTGCACTCCTCATGAAGCAGAAAAACCAGAAAAGCTGCTTAGAATACAGCATTGCTTTATGGAGTAGTATTCACAGGTACAGCAATACAAGAAAGCACTTGTTTAAAAAATCAGCTAAGGAACATTTTACTGTATTTAACTGCCTACTTTGCTGCATCCTCTTCATTACTATTCTATCTGTAAACCAGTGAGTTTATCCAGTGAGGAATGAGCAAAAGCAAGATCATGGTTGATTCTATCTGACCACCAACACCACACTGGACAGGAATTGTTCATAAGACCCAAGCTCAAGTTTTAATCAGCCTGGAGAGCTCCCTGTAGTAAAAGCAAACCAATTTAAGAAAACAGGAAAACATGTGAAGATGCCTGTTCACATATGGCCATTAACACTACGAAAATCATCCTTAAATGATAATTACATCACTGCTTTTACAATTTGATGTTCTGCAAAACTACAGCCATACCATTTGTAACAGGTATATCGACCTCATTTATCAAATATCTTTTATTGAATTCCTTAAAATCAAAACCAAGTTGGCATCCAGCCACAGAACAAAGTCTCCCTGAGTACAGTTTCAAGGCCAAGTAAGAGCTAGTACATATGTAAATATGTGCAAATAGGAGCTCACTGTTCAGTTACAAAAAGACTTATCTTCAAAAAAACGTGACTGGAAGTCTGTTCATGCCTCACTCAGCAGCACAAATCGACAGAAACATGCACAGTACAAATGCTACTTACATTTGCATCACTTTCAAGATCCCCATTCAAAATAAAGGGCTTTTTTTAAAGTATGATATTTTTAAATATATAATTTTGTATGTAAAAATAGAAAAATTGAAACACTGACAGGCATTTTGATCTCCCAGTCATCTTCTCTCAGATTTCTAAAATTTCCCATGTTTTGCTGTGTTCAGAATTCCTTTACACTCATAATGAAACACACAAATACAACAGTTAATAGCACCATTTTATTTTTTTAAGAATGCTACCATATTTAGCAGACACCTTGTAATTTTACAATGAAAGCAAGTTTCCCACAGCTATACAATAAATTCCACAGTAGTATCACCAGTACATGAGGAGTCATTGAAAGGGGAAAAAAAAAAGGAAAAAGGGGTGAAAAGAGGGAAATAGGGGGAAAAGGGGGAAAATAAAGAAGGGGAAAATAAGAACGGGAAAAGGGAAAAACCGAGAAGGCTCTGATGTACACAGCACACTACAGAGTAAAATGCATATTTTGGACATAGTGAGATAGAAGTTTTTCTGCCATCATGGAAAAATGTTAAACCCGCTGCTTTAACACCATCTTCCCATAAATGAATAAAAATAGAGATAGTGAAAAGATAATTCTTCTTGGAGAGCAAGAGAACAGACTCTGATGTTGGTTTTACCAGAGAAAAATATCGTGCATTTACCTCTAACATTGTTGATCCTTCAAGACTTGCAGAAAGTTGTTGTTGAAATCTGAAAGGAAAATAATCCTCTAGTTACTACACGTGTACAGTGCCACCACCACCTGCTACAGCAACAAAAGTGACTTACAGCATAAACACAGTGCACTTGCAGCACTTTGATGCTCCCCGGCACATTCCTGTTAACTGCACGTGGAGAATGAAAAGGTCCTTGCCATGGATCCCATCCCTGGCACAGTAATTGTGACACAACAGAGACTCACCAATGTCACTGTTTACATCACTCATTTTTGCTCTGCCAAGAAAAGAAGATAGAGAGGGACCACAGTAAAAAGAAAAAGAAGAATCTCCCCAAAACAGTGATAGATTGTGTGTTAGGAACAGGTTACAAAGGTCCAGACACAAAAAAAAACCCCAAAGGAATAAAACATAATTCACAAGCAAAACTGTTCCTTACCAGCACTTCAGGATGGCTCAGGCTGCCAGTGCCACATCTTGGTCCTGTGTAACACCAGCCCTCCAGAAGCACGTGCTGAGGAGCCCCGAGTGCTGCAGGCTCTGGGCACCAACAAACTCCTGTTCCCTTGCAGAGTGCTCCGAGGTCACAGCTGAGCTCCCTCAGGACATTCAGGTGCCTGCTTTGCTTCTATGAAACTGGTTCCCACAGCAGCCCACAAGAGGTGTTTGCCTTGACTAGAGCTGTGTCTGCTGTTGAACAAACACTCACTTCTCATTCACTGTCAATTAACTGTTCAGGAAAACCAGCTGAAAGTGGGGATTTTACCAGGAAATTGTTGTGTGAGGTTATGCAGAACCCACCAAATACTCAAACAGTCATCTCTGACACATCAGTGAAGTGTCTAGATTCATTCAGTACTTGATTCCATCCCAGACCACCACTGTTCCAAGGTGTTATTTCAGTGCTGCCCAGTCCCCTGGAGCACAGCACCAACACACAGTGTCAGAGTGGAAAGGCTTGTTCCAGACACAGAGCTGAGCACTGCCTGCCATCAGCTCCTTGTTTGCTGTGTTCTGTTCCCCTGTCTCCATGTGAGATTATTGCCTGGGCTCAGGGAACAAATGGAACTCTGGCTGCAGAACACATCAGTCCCAGGATGACACAACCTGAACGATGGCAAATGCAAGCAGTGGTTGCTCTGCAGCTGGAGAGCAGGAATATGACACAGCACAAGTTCCAAAGCTGTTGCCTAAACAAATGTATTTCCAATATATTCCTGTAAACATGATATTCATATCTGTGTCCCATACACAAGAAAGACAACTTGTATGTTGTGCAGTCACAGAATAGAAGGAATTGCCTTTAAAATGTGTATAACAAGAAACATGTTACTGAGCCAAACATCACAATGAAAATTCTGAAATCATTATCCAGGGGGAAAGAACCCCTATTTTGAGACTTTTTAAACCTTAATAAGTGACTGAGAATGACAAAGTATTCAGAGACACTTCAGTGGGTGTGGTGGGAACAGGACCTGTGTATGAACGAGGAGAGATGGAACAGAGCACACCTCACGAGATCACACCTGCAAGGAAAACCAGAGAGTTTAACTCCCAAACTGCCTCTGTCAAACAGCACTGCTTGCACAATGTAGTGATTTATTCACAGCATTCTCAGCATATTGTCATTCGGTTCCATGACTTACATTTTACAGCCCAGGTTGCACAGCACTCAGACTGTTTCAGATTAGTACCAGCACACACTTCTTCTGGGGCAGAGCCAGCAGGTCAGGACAGTGGAAACCACACACACAACGTGGCCCTTTCCACAAGTGCAATTCCACTTCTTCACCCTCAGGAGGGTCGGGCACTGGAGCCTCCAGAGGTTTCACACCCTCCATCCTTGGAGGTTTTCTAGACCAGAGTGGCCAAAGCTCTGAGTGACTTGGTGTGACCCCAGAGCTGGCCACGTTCTGAGCTGATTACAGACCTCCCGAGGTCTCTTCCATCCTGAATCATTCCTGAATATACCTTGAAATGTAAGCACATATTCATCTACTGAGTGACTTCTCTTTCCCCACATAAAAAGCAACACTGAAAACAACAGACCTAAATTATTATATAAGAAAAAAAGGGGCAAAACCAACCCCCAACTCTTTTATAAATACAACATAAATGATAAAGACTATAATCTTTATGATTTCTCTCAAACACTTAGACATCCCCTTCCTTTGTTCATCCACAAAGCATATTTTGGAGGCTACTTAAGAGCAGTAACAGTATTACCGGTGTTTCATTTTTACTCAGAACAAATGCACATCATGAGAAAGTTTATCTAAGAGTGACAATTTTTCATACATAAAAGATCTCTTGGATTTCCATCCAAATAATTTTCGACAGTGTGTCAGATCCATACTGAATACTCTGAGTGGCATATGTATCAGAAATATTTCTAAAACTAGAACAGTTTTCTTGTGTAGACTGGCCCACCAATGCCACGTCCCAGCCAATTTGCAATGGCACTTTCTCACATCAGTTATAGTGGTGTTAGACTGATACAAGAATTAGCCAGGGGATAATTCCCCAGCACTACCAGAAGTTTGATAACACTAAGCCTGAACCCTTTAAAAATTATTTACTATTGTCATAAGCAACACTAACTCTGAAATCGACATTTAGACATAACAAAATGGGACGGTATCCAATAACAGAAAGTAGCTTTTATTTTCTAAATACAGGTGGAATTTGATCAGTGTGAACTGCCAGTACCAAATATCACTGAGCAACTGAACCAAATTAACGTGTTTCACAAAGCTCTCATCATTAGAAATGCACAATATATTGATCAAAGCAATGAAAAGATTATAATTTTTAACTTTGCCAATGCTTCCACTAATTCAATTTCTACTGTGTTATTCCACCAAAGTAAAATGTTTTCCAAGCTTGTCTACTTGAAAAGCCAACCCTTCTTTAACCCAAATCTAATGTCATAATCAAAACAAAAGATTATTTTATGATTCCCTCTGGCTTCTACTTGCTGAAACAAAACCAATGAAACTGTTTTCCTGTTCAGTGATTGAAAATGCAGTATGTTGTATTTGAGCACCAGTAGGAAAAAGAAAACTTGCAGTTTGGGAAAAACAAAACTAAATCACTCAAACAAAAAACTCCACCCCGATGGAGAACAAAGATTCCTCTCTGGAACAGAGGCCTCTGAGGAGGGTTCAGCTCACGTTTCAGAGATGAAGCTCCAATTCTCATTCTGGAAACTTGGACCAAATGGAGCAGTGTCAGGGACAGTGACCCAAGTCCAGAGCACCCTGCAAACTGAGTTCCCTTGAGAGCAGGAGCCCCCTGAGCACTGTGACCCCTCCCCAGTCCCTGCTGGGAGGGATCTGCCAGAGGCTCTGCCCTCAGCCCAGTCTGGGCACTGCTGGTTTGTGAACAGGCCACAACTGCTGGTCAAACTCAGCTGAATCCACAGTTTTATGACAACTCAAAAGTTCATTTTCTTGTCCTTCCTCCTGAATGAATTCAGCATTAGCAGAACTGTTGGAGCTGCTGTTTTCAGCGGCCAAGTGCAAATCACATCAGACTGACAACAGACTCAAACAACCGCCTTCCTGTTCCTACAGGTTTTGCACACTCATCATAAAAAAAGTCATTCCTTAATGTATGTACTCTAATTTGATAACAAAGGACAATTACAGTTACCCAAGAAATCTACTTCTCCTTACTGAAACATCCTGATGAGTAAAAGAGCATCTGAAGCCATAGGAGTGCTTACTTTTTAAATTCCAAAAGCTAATGTTTCCAGACAGATGCTTGTCTTGGGCTTTAAAATTATTGGTAAATAGTTAATAAACTAATTTTTAAGATAAAAGGCTCAACATTTTGACACTATTTCCTTGGGGAAGAGCCATAACATAAAGGGGGTTTGGCCATTAGCTACATCTTCATAGGTTTCTCAACTGAGTACTTTTTGCTTCTTTATACTCAAAAGACATCAGGAACAGACTATAATCTGATCAGTGGGTAAAATGTGAATCAACTACGTTTTGAATTCTCAAAAGGAAAACTAATTTATTTCCTTTAAAACAGTGAGACAGATGCTGGGGGGGGAAAGCATCTTAAAAAAGCATTTCCTATCTTAGGAAATAAAATGACTGTAGGAACATATTTGAATTCTCTTCACAGGTGTGTGATCACTACAAGATAATCATGGTTTACATTGTCTTCTGAAGCAAAAGACCTGAGGTCAAGTGATTCCAGCACCTGATCAATATTACCATTTCATAAGAGCTGGAGCATGTTGAAGAAATTATTTCATTTTGAGAAAGGTAATAGAGTAGTTAAGGAACACGATATCATGGAGAAGAAGGCATTGTGAGCTCTCAGTGCCACTTCCATCACTTACAGTGGCGTAAAAAAATATTTTTAAAAGAAGAACCAAACCATATGTGCACTGCAAGGAACATAATAAAAATAAACTACAGTCTCCCATCACACACTACACAGACCTGAGATATGTAACAATATATCAGATGTCTCTTCAAACAGCACTTACAAATATTTCTTTTTCTTAAAGAAGTCACCAGTTACAAAGTATTCAAAAGGATATCAGACCTACAGAAAAACATTTGCCTACAGTATGTTATAACACAGATCCTAAATAAAAAGTGAATTTACCTTGTAAAATCCATACCTTTTCAAAACAGGCCTGTAAAGTGCCAAACCATCAGCCTTCAACACGTCCACATGATTTCTTGGATATAAGATTATTAGAGTTTTTGTTACAAATATATTCTTTTTCTTTCGGAAGACATCTTTCTGCAGCATCAGAAACACCTTCCTGGACATGTCATTTTTTCCTCAAACCTTAGCAAATGAATTTGGTTCTTTCTGAATATGGACTCTTTGAACTGGGCCCTTTTTGTTTCCAATAATCTCTCCATAATAAGAACAAATGTACTCTAGTTCGGACTGGCTATAAAAGACAAAATGCATTAGAAGTTTTAAAACCATGTGTTTTGTTTCTGTATCTTTATGATTCCATATATTCTCCATATTCAACTGCAGAATGATAAAAAAGGAAAGAAAAGGCACTTCAGTCTATATTGCCTGAATGGTCCAGGGCTGGTAAGCAGAGTTTAGATATTCCTATATTGGATTCCCTTTTAAATTTAACTCCAGGTTGCTTCAAAGGCTGAGTGTGTTGCAGAGCTCCTGTGGAATTCTCTCCTCATTTGCAAACAGTGCATCACCTTGTTTGTGCTCTGAGAGCTCCCAGGACGTGCTGCTGCAGGGATGTACTGAGACAGAATGAAAATCAGCAAACACTTCCCTCTTGCCTGCCTGCAGGGTGATACATTCTGGATGTGACTTGATTTCCAGCCTGAAAGCCTGACCAAAGCCCCCAGCTGGGGCTGTGTGTGTGCTCCCAAAACCTTCCCAGCACTGGTTCACTTGTACACAACCCACCCTGGTCCTGTGCACTGATGGGCTGAATTTCCTTCCTCTCTTCAACCACCCAGCAGAGTCACCTACCACTGGGATTATTTTAGCTCTTACTGAATCATCCTATCTGCACACTGAAGAGGAGTCAAGGATTTCCTGTTCACTGCCACTGTGCATTATGCCACTGAAATTATACCTCTTCTCAACATACTTGAGATGAAATTACTGGGGACAAATAAAGAACAAAGGATCTGTCCCAAGAAGCCACACTAAAAGCTCACGTTGCCAAAATGGACAGTGTGGCTACAGATCCAGAATTCACCACTGTTTGCTAAACAGTCTAAGTCCCTTCCCACCCTCAGTGCTGGATTGTCACAGAACCCACATTAGGACATCCAAACACTGATGATGAACAAGACAGAAAAGGGGCACTTGGATAACAGCAGCTCCTACTGACAGAGGAACATCCTTTCCACAAGGGCCATGATGCCAAACACACTCAGCTGAAGAGACACAGGATACAGCCCAGGTTTCATTAAAAAAAAGAAAAAATAAAAAAAAGAATGGCTTTTAAGATTCTAACCATCAGTAGCCCAAAAGTCATGTGTTTCCCTTCCCACTTCTGTGGAAGTGCCATGTTCCCATGGCATCTCCTTCGCTGAACACCCAGCCCTGGGATCAGCACAGTTTCTTGCCTGGCATCGAGCACATTTGCCAGGAAGCCTTGCCCAGTCAGCTCCTGGAGTTGTCCCATGTGTCCCTGTGCCTCAGTTCCAGCTCTGATCCATGGCCAGAGCTTCCACCTGCAAAGCTCTCCAGGCTCCAGCCAAAGGCTGCTGTCAGTTCTTTGCAGCACCTTAAATGTACTTGTGAAGTCTCCCTGAGCACACAGTGTATATAAACAAACTGCCTTACACGTGTTCAAAGTTTAACTACAGCACAGTGGTTAGGGGAAAAAAAACCACAAACCACCTATTTCAAGGACAGTTGTAACCTCCTGCCTTCATTTATAAATGGAAACAAGCTGCCACACAGTTCAGCAGTAAAGGAGGATAAAGAACTGATAATAATCCTTGTGCTCCTCACATGAACTCCAACAAGGCACTTGAATGAGACTTTTAAAGCTGTAAATTGTCCATCAAAACACAGAATAACTTTTGCTAATCCCGGTGCCACAAATTACTAATCCATCTGGAAAGCTATTTTTTTCTCATGTGTTTACAAGGATCTAAATGTCATCAGACAGGAAGAGAACTGGGTTAGCAGCATGTTAAAAAACCCCCAACAAAACCACAAACCCCCAACCCGACAGAAATCAAGCCTGCGAAGCAGCGGCCCCCGAATAAGGAGGATTTGCACAAGTACTTACAGCTCTCAATCTCCAGCGTGCAGTTCTGCTCATCCAGGGGGTATCTGCGCAGGTCCATCATGCAGGCAGCTGTCGTGGTGATTCTGGGGGGGAACACAAGGGCCTGTTAACGTGTCCTGCTCCAAGCTGCCCTTGATCCCCCTCACTGACAGCACAAACTGTGTTTCTCCACAACTGAACTCATGCCTGGCTCTGCTGGAACACCACACTGCTGCTCACCTGGAAGCAGGGCTGTCCCAGTGGGGTCAGGCCAGGCTGGGCACAGAGCTGGCCCTGGCACGAGGCTCTGCTGTGAGCCCAGCACAGCCTGGCCAGAGCAGGACAGAAAGGAGAGCACTGCACAGCCCAATTTACAGGCTGGCTCGGAGCTGAAGGCTGACCAAATGAATTAGCTCCAACCAGAAATTCCCAAATGAGGAGGGCACACACCCCCAAAATGGGACCCAAGCTGGAGTGGATGAAGTGTCCATAGCAAACACCCCAAGAAGTGACAGGATCAGCAGCCGTGTCTTTGTCAGGTCTACATGACTTTGTGAGGTGGACATGAGAGACTGAGGGACTCAGCTGCCTTCTCAAAATCCTGTCCCCCCATATGAGGGCTACTGGTCTTTCATAGTAAGTATTTAGAATATTCAATAACTGATTAAAAAACTTTTTGTACATTCTTTGTTCTCACAAAACAACTTCAGAGAACTCTTTCATTTGATGGACGCCATACTTTCTCCTTAAATACCTAAGAAAACTACAGCTGCCTGCTAAAATTGACTCCAAATTTACTTCAGCAATTGTTTTTGTGAGGCACTTAAAAATCTTCATTAGTACCCTTACTGTCCTATCCAACAATGCTTTACTGTCATCTCCAGGAAAAAAAATCCCTGTATATTCCTTCAAATAAAAGAGAACAAAAGCAGAGGTAAGTTATTCCTACAAACACTGTCCTGCCTCTTGTCAATCTGGACAAGATCTCTTAATGTTACATTTTGACCATTCCCAGGTACTGGGCTCTCCAAGAGAAGGGATCCTTTTGGCACTGAGTTCTTTCTTCATTCAGTGTAGGGACACTCACAGAACTGCTTTGGAAAATACAATGTTTTCAACTGCTGTGGGTCACCACACATGCTTCAAAAGAAAGCTTCCTGGGCTGGACAAAAGCAAGGGAAAAAGAACTTTGGCTCCACTCAGCGAAAGCCTCCCAGCTTTTACCAAAACCAGCCTGCAGAGGAATACATGTTTGTTGACAGCAAATGGAGCAAACAGCAGCATATATTGTATGTAAAGACAACCTCTGGCAGTTCATACTTGGTTCCTTATTTTTATATTTAGAGGAAAATCTAAGGAATTGCCCAGTTCCAGTATCAGTGTAAGACTGATTATTTTTGGGAAAACTTCAAGAAAGGCGCCAGGGAGACCAGAAAAAAATTACAGCTCATGTTTTTTGTTTGATTATGGGGGTTTGGGGGGAGGTTTGTTATTTTGTTTTCCTCAGTATTTCTATATCTATGTGTATGTTACAGTCAGGAATTTCAGAAGAATTTCAGTAGTTCACAGAGGAAAAGGCAGGAGCCCAGATTTACACCCGACATTTAAACACACACAAGAATCGTGGTCAATACAAACGTGGTTCACTACTAACTCTTCTAACAGCTTTCTCTGCACTAAACATTTCCCACCAGAGTGTACCAGATGTGGGGCTTCCCCCCAGAGCCAAGGCCCTGTCCTGTCCACCCCCAGCACAGTGTGTGTGTGACTGATGGGAGCAGAGCACCCCCAACTCTCACACAGCTGCTGAAGCGTTTGGGGGGCAGCAAATGCCACGAACGGGGCTGAAGGCTGCAGACAGGGAGGATAAAACCTCTGGAGGGAACATGATCAAATCATTAAAAGAGACAGTGCCTCACCTCACCAGAAAGCAGAGAAAAAAGGGGCATGGTAATGGAAATGGTTAGTAAAGCAGAGTTTGAATCAAGCCAAAATGATATATTTAATTCAACTTGCTTGTTCATTCTTATCCATAATACAAATCCATTGAAATAAAATGTCTGTCATTTCCTCTCCTTGTACATGTCTCATATTTTTTACCCTGACTTCTCACAGTTATGGTAAAGTAGAAGAAGTTCTCTTTCATCTTTATAATTACTTAAACAACAAAACTACCTTTTGATAATTCGTAGTGGTTTGCAATTCATGGTGAATAAGTAAATCAAATTACTAAAGCAAGAGCATGCAAGAATTGCCACCTCAGAACACTTTTAAAGGCAGGACACCCGACCCAAACCTTTTCAGACAGAGTTCATTACAGCAGTTGGGAGCGCTGGAAACAGGCCTAAAGCCTCTTTCCCAGAGCAGAGATACTTCAATTTTCATAAAAGGACTGAAAATACTTGTTATACAGCCTGGAATAGTGTAAAAAATATAATGTTGTACTTTGCATAATGTAACCTTGAGAAGAAACACCAAAAAAGTGAAAGCTTTTAAAAAACAACGCTGTGAGTGGAGGCACTGCAGGCACTGGGGATGAACAGAACAGCACCCAGAGAACCCCTGGATGGTACAAACACCCAGCACTGCCTCACACTCATCTCCATCTGCTGTTAGAGGAAGAGATAGTTATGATATTTGTGGTATTTATGATTCCTACAGTGAAAACGAGTCTTCATCTTCCTCTTCCATGCTCTGTATTTTGAATGGAGACTGATTACAAAGCACAAAAAAAGCAAACCCTGAAGCACCACTAAACTGACTAAATGAAGGATTATGGAGACCTAAAGAAAACTTCATGTGTCCAAACAAGCAAAGAAACCTGCACCACAACTGACTTGCAAGGAAAGTTTGCTGTCAATAATTCAAAATAATTCATATAAACTATTATTTCTGAGAAAGCTGAAAATCTGCTCATCTCCAAACTTTGGGGAGGTTCTACAATTCAAATAAGAACTGGAAATTGGCACTGCTCCTTTCACAGGCCAAATGTGAAGGCCATAAAGAACTTTTTTTAAACACTTCCAAACTTAAGAGTGATGCAGAAATTAATACCCATATTATAATACCATCCCAGAAGTCTTAGTAGTTCTTATTTTTTAGTGCTATGGAGGGACAGTTTTTCAAAATCCTACACATTTTGATTTTCTGACAAGTTCAAGTGGGATTTGAAATTCAAAATAGCAACTTAAACAGTTCTGACATCACTAGTGAAGAAAAAACAGCACCGGAGGACAGGAGAGCAATGCCAATGACATGTGGAGATGGACAGGACCCAACTCCCTCTTGGAGCTGCAGAGGCTCTGCAGCTGTGGAGAATAAGCAGAACAGAAACTTCTCTGTGCCCTGGACGGCAGCAGCCCTGCCCTGTCATTACAGGATTACAGACACTGCAGAAATGCTGAGCAAGAAGGTGACAACTTCAGAGGGCTCTTCTGAGGGACTATGAGAACCTTCCAACACCCCTTTTGCTCCAGCCCTGACAGATCGGGGGCCTGTGGAGTCACAGACTGAGCTGAAGCCAGGAAAATAAACAGACTGATACTTTCTTTCTTTAAATATTTGCAGGTACATCCTGCTGAAAGCAGCCTGAGGTTCTGCCTCAGCTTTGGGTACCTGAGGGCAGAGACTCCCCACGAGCAACACCAGGAGCAACCCAAAGAGCTCCCAAGGTAACCACAGACTGGATCTCCTTATCAAGACTTTATAAGAATCCTCTGCTCACACTGACTGGGAGTCAGAACTCTCTGCATTATTCACTGAAATCAAGTACTGCAGCTCAACCCACTGTTCACCTCTGCTTCTTGGAAAAAGTCCTTCTGCAGACAGCTGGAAACCATCTGTGACAGCAGCAGAACCAGCTGCAAATACAGGGAAATTCTGGGAACAAAACTTCAGTGTGATAAGTCTCTCTCCTGGGCAATACTGGATTTAGACACATGTCAAGGTTGTTAGACATACTAACAAATCTACTTTTAAATTAAAATAGATTTCTTGCTAATTAGAGAGTTCCCAGAATTTTTCCTCCTCCTGCTTATTCACGGAAAAGCTTCCCTCGTGTGATCATAGTTTCAGAGTTAGCTATAACAAATGATAAAAAATAGTGACATTTCTACAAGTTCAACATCAAGTCTAAACATTCAGCTATTGACTACTATAATCTTTCAACTGTAAACAGCATAGAGAGTTTCTCAAAGTAGCTTTACAGGAAAAGAAGAACAGTTTTATTGAGGCTGATGTCTCTATCTGAGATGAAATGATATGCACATGCTACCCAGAATCTGTAACATGCTGTCTCCTACCACCACTTCTCAACATTTCTGGAGTATTCCAACCCAAGTGCCAGGAGCTCATTTTCCTGACTCCATTAGGAGCTCGTTATCTAATGACAGGCAGGTATCTCCCCTTGTCTCTGTGCTGTGCAATCCTTGACCAGCCAGGTGCTCTCTGCAAGCACTCAGTGCATTTGTTAAAGCCAGAAGGTACAGCCAGAGCACAAGGTAAGAATGTGAAGGATGTAATGCTAAAGCATTTGCCAGTTGCAACACAAGAAAGGAAAAGCCAGGAGCTGCTAAACCCCAGCGAGTCCCCCCCAGGAACTGCAGCCTCAGTGAGCTGTGCTGGTGTTGGTACTGCTGGTAAAAGCAGCACAGCAGATTTTTAAGAGGAAACTAAAACCCACGTGCCTCTGATCTTCCTGGGAAGAAGCTCTGCATTTCCCTGCTGCTGGACAGCCTGTTTTGCCATGTGCATCCCCACAGGGAAGAGTCACGGAAAAATGGAGAATTTGGCTATTATTTCATAGGAAAAGAATTCTGACTCAAAAGAACCACAATTTTCTGCACATTTCCATGCAATGTGCCCAATTTCCTGCTGTACTGCCATATAAGTACCTTTCTTTAAGTGAGACAGCATTTCCTACTATCTTGTCCCTGTGTCTAAAACTCAGTCATAACATCATGTTCATAATTTAAACCCCTGCAAAAAGCACACATCACTCTGCAGTAAAATCTTCTGCTACAATAAACTCTGCTTTAGACTGAATTTATTCAAAACTTTTCTCTGAAGTAATATGTTCTCCTCTGGAAAATAACACCCACATAACATGGCAGAAGAGCTCAGAGGAGCACTTCACAGTTTTAATATTTTATCGCTGCGAAATGTATCCTTGTCTTTCAGCATTCACTTCACTTCTCCCTTTCTATAGAAATAAATAAAAGGCAGAATGCTAAAACACTGCAGGACTTACAGAAAATGAAACCATATGAGCATGATGAGTAGTATGAAACAAGCATCCTTGGTATGAAGACCTAGTACATCTCCACTTACACAGAGTTCACAGTCCTTTTACTTTATTAACCATCGACCCCACCGTCCTGGGGAGCCCCTTCCAGGGGGGTCAGTGCTGACACCACCTGAGCTCCTGCACCTCCCTCAGTCCCTGGGGAGCCCCTTCCAGGGGTGTCAGTGCTGACACCACCTGAGCTCCTGCACCTCCCTCAGTCCGGGAGGAGCCCCAGCTCCGCAGGATGAGCTCCCACAGAGACTGCAGTCACTGCTCCAGGATGTGCTTCACCTGCACTTTCTGTGCATTTGATTTCTGCCAAGTCCTGCCCTCTCAGAAAACGCCCCCCGGAATGTCACCAGTGACCTGCCTATTCCGGGAAACGGAGTGCAAAGTATTTCCACTGCTCTGGAGAAAGGAAGTTCTACTCGAGTTAAAAATTAATGTGGAAGTCAAAACAATCTTCAGTAAAAAAGGCACATTCAGTTTTATGATTGCAGCTTATTTAGTAATTCTTACAGAAGTAGTAAGATTAGAGCCCAAAGCTCCCTTTCCTCTCTGGCTTTTGTGAGTCAGACAGCTCATTTCCCAGAGGAAAATGTCAATAGAAATAATAAATTTAAGTGGATTCTTCGTAAGCAGAATCACTCTCAGATCCAAAAAGGTGGAAAAAGTCAGTAAAAGACCCTCCAGCACAGACCTGAAATTATTACATTTCTTTCAAGAACCTTTACAGCAAAGCAGTAACCCATAAAATTCTAATCCTTGCAAAACTCTGGGACAAAAGTAAAATGAATTCTCCCTTTCCTAAAGCAAGAGTCACACTTTAAAAGCAATCAAACGGGGAGACAGTATGAAGGCAACCTGTGCCAAGCACAGTACAATAACAGACACAGGTTATTACTTAATAATTCAATTCTTATTCGACACTTATCTGCACAGCCTGGCATGCAAGGAGAGTTGGGCTGCCCCTGTGCAAGATTTCAATTAGACCACTTACTCTCTGTGCCTTTTTTCCCCATTAGACCATCTACTAAAAACCTTTGTAATTCTAGCAAAAGAAAATAAAAGCTCACAAACATGTAACCTCTTTTCTCTTCACTCTCTCTAACAGAACTTCATCAGGCTGGGAACGAAGTATTTACTCAGCTTCTCTTAATTTCTTCTTCTACTTTCTGTCCATAGACAACCTGACCTTCCTCAAAATGCCTCAGTAATGGTTTCAGCAGATGTCAAAGCGGGTGGTACAAACACCCGGGGGTTTCCTCACCATGAGGAGGATGAGTGAGGGGAACATCCTCCTCCAGGAGATGAGCAGCTCCATCCCCGTGTGCCGACACTGGTGCCCTGGAGCTCCTGCCTTTGGCCAGGCTGTGCCCAGTGCCCATCTCTGACCCTTCCAGAGGGCACTGCACTGGGCACCTCACCAGGAGCAAATCTGGCACGAACTGAGAGTAGGGTTTGTTCTGTTTTCCCTCGTGTCAAAGAGGATGCTCTCCCTTTCCCTATTCCCTGAATAGGTCTAAAACCAAACTGTCCTTCACCAGATATTCAGACTGAGAAAACAGGCTGAGCAATCCCCCAAAATAAGAGCCCCGGATTTCCTGTGTCATGTGGAAGCAAATCCTGAGCTCCCCCACAGCAGCACAGCTCCCTCTCCCCTGGAACGTGCTCTTTAGGGCCTCACAGTGCTCTGGCAAAATGCTGCTTCTGTCCTCTGGTACCTCCTTCATTCTCTACCTGAGAGATGAGCCACTATCAAACCGTAGAAAATAATTTTATTTTTTAAAAATGTCCATTAAGAGCTGGAAGCACAGGCAGGCACTGAGCACTTCAGAAAGAGAATGATGTAGCTCAAATCTCTGCTGTCCCCACCCTCCTCTTCCCTCCTGCATCCTGTAGGCTCAATACTGAGCCACAAGCAAAAAAGAGAAAGTGCCCCCTTTGGTACTACTGTTGAACAAGCTGATTAAATCTGCTGTGATCAGTCCCTACAATAACCCAAATATCCATGTCACTGACTATTGCCAGAGGATCAATATTTTGGGCACAGCAAGAGACGTATCCAAATGTGTAATTTTGCCCTACTGACATCCTTTCAAATATCACTGTAATACCAACTGTCAATAAGGAGAGAATACAAACAAATACCACAGATGATCCTAGAGATCCAAAGCATCTGGAGTTCATATACCTCACAAATATGTTCACACACTCATATTTACATAACAACATAAATGATATTTGTTCCTTAATCATCTGTCCTCGAAACAAGCTGGTTCTGACTTGCAGGGCTTAGCCCTGTAGCTCTGTTTTCCTTTGTTTTTTGTGGCCAAATCCCATTCTCAATCCTGGCCAGACAGGCCAGTGAGAACTGGGTTTCAGTGACTGATAAGTATTACATATCACCTAGGCTGTTAGCTTTGATTTTACACAAATCTTTATTATTGATCATTCCTCAACTGTACTTTACTGCTGCATCACCCAAGTCAATTTTTAGATTTAACAGAGAACAAATTCTGCCCACAATATTATTGTCATGATACCCCAATGAATACTTAGCGCTGATCTATACAGTTTCATTCCTAAGAATCTAATTTTTACCAATGTTTTTCTCTAATTTCTTTATATTATTTGATCTACTAATTCCTGTAACCAATACAATGAATAATAAAACTGTTAACAACAAATCTAACATCTCAAGTGGTTTTAGGTTTTAGTTTTTATTGCAAAAAGTTACCATTATGTGACTACAAAAAAGTAATAAATGCAATTAGACATCAAATCCTACACTGAGTAAATAAGATGATTTCTGATCATACTCCCTCTTTTCTTTCCCCTGACAAATAGTTCTACTGACATGATACCTGAGCCAGTAGAATTCCTTTTTATTTTCACAATGAAAAAATAAATTACTTGGTACTGCCTCCCATCACATGCCAGGTGTCACACCTGGCCTCAGTGCTCTTCTCATTTTGTTGGGCTTATACCTCCCATTTCTTATCTGATCTATTTTAGACACCAAATAGACTTATTGCTTTAATACATTATTAAAGCAGCAGCAATATTATTTTGAAAATGGGAAGCCATGTTCTCCTTGAACGTTTCCAAATCAGATCATTTCAGATCAACCAGAACATTTCAGATCACTTCGACTTTAGCTAAGAGTTCACTGGATGAGTGAGAGAAGCACAACAGTGAGTCAAACCTAATGACTAAAATTACCAGGCATCCAAGTGAACTCCAGCTTTCTTCTTGAAACCCATTTCCAAAGGGAAATCTCTTTCTGTGCCCAAGTTCAGATGTTCAGTTACAACCTTCCTCTTCCTCATCTTCATTTCAGAATGTTCATAACTTTGTTCCAAACAGAAACAGGAAAACCACCCCAAAGATTTCTGGCATACCAGCTGCACCATACTGGCAAGAGGCACTGAAGGCTTGATCAGAGCTGTAACCCTCTGAACGGTGGAAATCTAAACAGAAAAGCTGCACAGGGGCTGCTTTGGGATATCCAGTCAGTCCTTTCCTGTTCATGAAATAAAACCTTTGAAACTTCTCAGTTAACTGGATCTCAGTGGCCAGAACTCTAACGCATACACTGAATTAAAAGAAAAAAAAAGAGGAACCTCATCCTAATTACCATATTTTGCTGCAAAATATGCTTTTTAATAAATAGAATCTGTATTCCCTTAAGCCAAGCTTCAGTAACCTTACCCAGGTCCCTTCTCCATTGCAGTGCCAGTACGATCCATGGCTTTGTGCAGTCAGCTGTTTGCATGGGGGATCAATAAAGCCATTAGATTGGGAAGATACTGGATCTGACCTGCCAAAGAGCCTGAGCTGACTCTCTACACAACACCATTAGCAAACAGTGTACGACCTGAGTATCAGAGAACCCGAGTTCAACTGATTCTAATCAGAGTTTAATCAGGTCTCTGCTTTCCAGACTGATGCAGACAGGGGGTATCACTCCTGGCATTCTGTAACACTTCACACTGCAGTGCAAGTTCAATCAATACATAAGCTACACAGGAAGGATTTCTTTGTACTGTGTATTTTTACAATTTAATTTAGAAAACGTGTCCCCCACTGCTTTCCATGAACCTTCTCTTCTCCAAGAAACAAGAGTAGTTCACATTTGAGGCAGGTGAAGAGTCAGCTGAAAACTATCAGTCCTACCCACCACAGCAAATGTACATCTGGTGAGAAGTTAAATGCTTCTCTCAGATATGTCAGACCTGTCCTGGACCCATTCCCTCAATTCAGGGAATTTTTAATGTGATCATTTTGCTGTAAAAAGTGCATATTTTTCCTTTCTTTTTTTCCAACCAACCTCTAAAATTACTCCTATGCTTTACCTAAAAGTCTTTCATACATTAACAATCAGATAGCACATGCTAAAACTCAGTAAATCAAATGCAGGGCACTGGAAGCATTTCCCTGATTAAATGCACAGGAGCTCTGAGGTGACTGCAAACAAACCCTGGCACGGACCTGCCGGTGGGAGCAGCACTGGCACAGCAGCACTGGCACAGCAGCCCCAGCACGGAGCAGCTCCAGGCACAGCAGGGCTTTGGGGCTCTGTGTCCTCTCCTGTACATCCCCATCCACCCTGAGCCAGGCACGGAGCAATGGTCATCCAGCCACAGCCCTTCTCCAAAGCCCTGGAATGCCAGCACGGTGGGCACATCCACCCAGAGTGGGGGAGTGGAGCACAGTGCCCATGAACCAGCTGGAACAACACCTCTGAATGTGTTCAGTGTACAGGGATAACAACCCCACAGTAACATCACCCTCGCTCCCTCCCTGAGCCCCAGTACTTGTGGGAAATATGCTGGAAGAGCTTCTTAAAGATCACTCCTGGAGAAAAGCCTGAGCAGGGATGGGCACTGCAGGTGAGCACTGCCTGCACCATGAGGTCAGGAGGAGAGGACACTGTCACGACACAGCCACACTGCCATGGGCAAGCAGGGGTCCCAAGAGAGAAATATGGAACAATTAATGAAAATGATCTCTGTCATGTCTTGAATGGGTAAGATAATTCTGAGTGAGCCAGTCCAGCATTCTCATCTCACAATATGTGTTCTCAAGTATCTGGTTAAATGCTGTGTAAGGAGAAATATCCATCTGTTTGGGGGGTTTTTGTTTGTTTGGGTGTTTTAATTGTCACAACATTTCAGTATTTCAGATAAAAGTTTACTTTCAGATATTTCAAGCACTGACCAGAATTCATCACTACTGTCATGTGTTCCATATGTTGATTTAACCTAAAGCTAGAGCAAGTGCCTCTGCAAAATCTCTCTTATAGGTGGCAAATCTCATTTCTAACCGTAGACCAGAAATTTAGCAAACAATGTCAGCAGTTTAATAACCCTCTTGTTAAGGTTAAATGTTTTTCCCCAATGCCCCTCCAAGCTGACAAATGAGAAGACAAATCATATGAGTGTCAGCACTGCACCACAGAAGCTGTTCTTTGGAGTTAAGTGGAGTCTGCTTTTACTGTAACCCACATCTCCCAGAAACACAAACATGAGGTAATAACCAGATCACTCAAAATGGCTGTACTTGCCAGCATTTTCAACAGTTAGAATCTCAAATTTTGGATACTGAAAGTATGCAAGGAGGGTTGTGGTGCAGCAGATCTGCCTCATTGCTCAGTCACCTTCTAATCAACTGATTCAAACAGAACTTCAAAAAGGTATTAATAACTTCTCTCTTCTTGGAATAGCAGAGACACTCCTAAATTCAGAATACCAGCACCTTACTCAGAGGGCAAACTCCACATCCTGCAAAGCCTTTGTATTTTCTGTGTTAGGTAACGAGAACCACGTTCTGGGGCAGCCCAACTCTGGACGGAGGAAATCCAAGTTCCCTTCAGGTCCTTTCCACATCTTTTTAGGTCACTTCTTCATTCACACTTCTCCCTGTTTATATCTCATGGACCTTGACATGTGCCAGAACAGCCCTCAAAGTCTCTCTCTCTCTCAGCATCACTTCTCTGGAACTCAAAGGCTCATTACCCTCTCGCCCCCTCCCCTTGCAAGCAGCTTCAAATAGAGAGATTTTCATCCCTGTATGGCCAGAAACCACATATATGTCATTGATAAGGAGACACCAGGGGCAGAACTCACTGACAGGAAAAGAACCATCCTCTCAGTTTGCAAAAATAACAATGAACTTCCTTTGACTGTACCTGCAACACAGGTTCTTTCCTAAACAAGCAAAAGCTCAATAGACCAAACCAAATTGCCCCAGTATTTGCAACAAATGATCAGAAACCCAGCAGTGATACTTAAAAGTAAATAAGCCCTTAAATTATGAGTAAAATACAAAAACTCTGTGACTTCCCTAAAGAACAAACCCCAAAAATGTTTGAACACAGAATTACTGATATTATTGTGTGAAAGAAGCAGTAATAGAACATCTGGGGAGTAGGTTGGCCATGACAGACAAAATAACAGAAGAAACGAAATTTTAAGGAATTGTCTCTATTAGTTGGGCCTAAATTATCCCTCTGTTTCTTGCAGGCCATAAGAATGGAGAAATGTATGAGTAGGAAAGAAAGGCAAAACAGCAAAGAAAGCAGTAGAAGTATTTACTTTCCACATGTCACATACAAATTACACTCGGGCTCTAGTGATTGGAAAGAATGATTTCAGTGAACCCTCAGCACCTGTGAATGGTTTCAGTGAACCCTCAGTACCTGGGAATGGTTTCAGTGAACCCTCAGTACCTGTGAATCTTGGCTGAAGTTCTGGTCAGGTCACAGACTGAACACTGTGAATCTTCTGAAGGCATAAAGGAGGACTTACAGTTCCACACACAAACCAGGCCCTGCAGGTTCCACATGTTGCCAGCAGGACTGAACAGTCAGTGCTCCTGGCTGGGATTTCCCTGAAGGTTTCAGGCAAAGCTTGGCACAGGTGTGTTTAAAAGCAGAAAGTGCCCATCCCAGCTCTGCCTCAGCAACAAGATGCAATCAGTGTTGGATTTAAAAGGCAGGTGATGAATCACAAATCTCCATAACTCAGGAGATGGCAAGACACCCTCTCTGCATGGTGTAAATGTCACGAGAGGAGGAGATGGAAAGCCAACTATCACACAGCTCAGCCACTGCCATCTGCACCATTAATATATGCTCTAAGCAACAAGGGAGTAGGAGGAAAAGCATCATCACTTATGACTGTGTAGTCATTAGCCAAGATCCTAATCTTCATCAGACAAACCAAGTAAAATTCCCCAGTTCCTGAAGCTGTCACAGTGGCTCCAAAACAATGCTCTAAAAATGAGCCCACTGGGTTGGGATGAGAACCCTGCATTGGAAGGAGCAGTTAGGAAGCAGGGGGAGGGTATTTTCATTACTACTTAATATTGAAAATAATACGGAGTTATGTTCCAATAGGGAAGGGGAATGTTTTTGCTACCATTGACCCTGTGTGCCAACACTGAGAGGGACTTGTTTACCCAAGTGGAAACTCTCCCATGTTGCTGGGTATAGAATGTCCTCACTAAAGCTTTTCTAGTAGATAAATCCTCTGATGCAGAGCTGAAACCCTGTTCTCTTAACTGATATCCCACTTTCAGAATGGAAGACAATAGATTATTTGTCACACTAGGCCAGAACTATCAGGCTCTTTTAAAAAGCACTCAGAACATTTTATTTTCCAGGGCTGGTAGGAGCTGTTGAACAACAAATAACTGCAAGGAATAAAATTTTTCACTTGCTCATCCCTGTCAAAACTAATGAACATGAACGAACCCTCACAACCAATTCCATTTCTCTCAACCAAAATGGAATTCTAAAAGTCTCAAAGTATAAGAATACTTTATTTCTAGAAATACCCTTTGGACTGTGGCATGGGCACAATACTAAATTTGCCACATTCCCACCCCCATTGCCACATCCAGGATTACAGGAGTGGTATTCAGAGCTATTCCCAGCAAACCCTCTGGGATTATCAGCTTGGCCACAAGTAACATACCTAACATAAGACAAAACCCAATATACAGATCCAAACAACAGCCTTTTTTGCTACCTATTGCAGTGACAAACAACTTAAAAAAAAATATCTATGTGAAAAACCTGCTTTATCAATGTTTTCTTTCTTTCATAATATTCAGTCATAATTACCTTGCCTATCTGAAGCTGTACAGCTCAGGTACTGCATCTATTAGTCATGTATTTCCTAACTGCCTATTCTATTGATCTAATATCCATAATAAGGTTCTGTAATATCTATAATGAATAGCAGAGGTAACACTTAATATTTACTTTCATTCTTGACATTAAACAATATTACTCTCCACGCCCTTTTACTTGTCCTCAGTTCTGTGGGGCAGAGTCCCCACTGCTCACAAGGTCAGTGCTTTGTTCAATCTTACCACTACTTCCAGAACCAGGACACAGCCTATTTTCCCAGCAATGCTATAAATCACAGATATAGATTGTACTGAAATAAAATGGAAAGATTAACCTTAAAGAAAATTAAAGGAGGTGAAGCAGACAAGCTGTGACCAGATAAGACAGCTGGAATAGGAGGCAATCCTTCAATACATGAAAAATACCTGCAGTACTCATGGAAAAAAAATTAACACAGAAAAAACAAAACAAAACAAAATAAAACAACAAAAAAGAAAAAGCCACCAGAACACCAACCATACCAGCACAGGACTGGACTCTGAGACATCCTCACACATCACACTTCAGATGGTTTTGGAAATAATGTGAAGTGTTCAGTATAAGAAAAGAAAGGGTGCCATGAGGTAAGTTTGAGTCTGTACTGAAGCAGGAGCAGAAAAGAGATGGAAGGAGGCCTGACTGAGATGGGAACTGCAGGTGCTGCTGATTCACTGCAGTGGGACCCCACCTGCAGCATCAGGGGGTTCCTACAGAACCACCTGGGCAGGGGAAAGGGTTCCTCCCAATCCTTGGGTACAAAGATCTTCATACTCTCAAACAAATGGATTTTCATCTCAACTGGAACTTGCCTCCTCAGATTTTTCAGTTGTTTCTCTGATTTTTTTAAGCTAAAGAAACACTTTAAAAACATCTTAACTCTGAATCCTACGTTATATGTATCTGGAAATTACCTCAGGACCCTTTAAAATAAGGCTGAGTATTTTGTATTTGTATTATAAAAGATATATAACTGCAAATTAGGAACACCTTTCTGAACACCAGCCTTCAACGTTTTATCCACATCCTACAGTTTTAGTAATGTACAAATAATTTTCCTGAAATTATACTGTGTCTTCTCTGTGACATAAAACCACCTTGCCTCAGAAGCTGAAGACAAAAGGTTATGAAAAAGTAATTAATCTTGACTGTATCTTCAGTATCTCTTCCTTCAAAAGGCAATAAACTATTCCATTTGGTTGGGAAAAGGGGTGGATGTTCCTTTAACACACAGCAGTGTCCTTACACAATTCTTTTGCAGATAAATATTGCAGCTCTCGAAGGTATTTCTGGAAGGCATAGCAAAGTTGTAGGAAAATCACTCATGGCATCTCTTTCTTATGGCTACTCTATCACCTCTTTAAAAATCCAACAGCAACAAAAGTCATCTCCTCTCTGTCCTACTTGCCATTTCTGCAGCAGCACTGACACTATGAGAGAACATCCAAAGGCACTTCAGGATAACCACAGTGGAATATTGGGTGTGCTTTGAGACCCCCGTGCAGAACAGCCACAGCCAAGGCTGAAGGATGCACAGAGCTGGACTCTCAGCTGCCTGCCAAGAATAAAAGGTAGTCTGGGACAGAACTGTGAAATAAGCTCTTAATGTGTATAATTAAAAATAGAAGGGAGGGATGAATATTCAGTATTTGCCTCCTTGCCTTTGTCTTGTTTTCCATCTCGTGCTCTGATGGCCATCTCTGCTTTGTACAAAGAGAACCAAATGGAGCAGACAGGAGCATCTTCTAGAGAGGACTGATAAGATGAAAATACAGGTGATGATATCTCCCTGAAAGGACAGAGCTTATCAGCAACGGCTAAAAATAATTTCCCTCCTCAGCTGACCACATACAAACACCCTGCAGTTCAGGGGATTTCCACACAGTTTTCATTGCCTGAAATTTGGAATATTTTGGTAAAAATATCTATGAGGCAGATTGTAGCAAGCTTTATGATCACAGTAAATTCATGTTTTCTCACTTTCCCACACAAGCAGAAGCATTCTGAACTGTGTTCCTGTGCAGTGTCAGCTACACTGCCTTGTTAAGGTACATGGCTATTATTCTAAAACTCACTTCTTACAAAGATCTACTGTTAGCTAATTTTTGCTAGCATTTTTACCAGTAACAACTGCTGTAAAAACTGACACAACAATGAAGTCACAATTGCAAACAACAAGAAAAAAAAAAGGGACAGAATTTGTGGATGTCAACATTGTAATAAAGAACTTTTTCCTTCTAGCTCCAACATTTCTGATGTTTATCCAGGTATTTCCAAGTGGGAATAGGTTTGGGATGGACAGAAATAACACACTGAAGTGGGTTAGAAAAGTTATGATCCATGAGGGAAGCCTGCAAAGTAAGTGCTAGACCACTTGGTCCTAATCATACTGCACCAGTTGTAGTTAATGCCAGTGAACCTGAGGTTTCCAAGAGTTTCCCCAACAGCCACACATTCCTTGCTTCTCTCCATTCTGACACTGAAGAGAATGCACCATAACATTGTTCAATATATACTGAGTAAATTTTCTATTACCACTTTAAACAGGAAAAAAGCTGACACGCAGCACCTACAGCAGAGCCACCTTAGCCTCGCACTGATTGTTAAGGTCTATCACTACATTTTCTAAGTGGAAACAAATGTTAGCTTTATAATCCCCGGTGGCTTTACAACCCTGAAAAGGGCTTTGGGAAAAGGAGATTTTTATTTTTCCCATAAAAAGGTCATATGCTTTTCTGTGCCTTTCACTTTTCAAGATAAATTTTTGGAACGAATATTTCAAACTGTCAGAGTTTTAAAAAATAGGCCTGAGAGAGAGACCCCTGTCAGTAAATGCAAACATGCCTATAAGCTGTAAGTGTTTGTTTGGGCAACAAACAGAAGGAGCTGGGAGCCATCAGGCAGCAGGAAAACTGGGATGGAATTGCTGTGGACACACAGTGGGGTGACTGGCACAGTTGCAGGAGCCACATGAACAGAAACTGTAATTGCTGAAAGATGTCAGGAGTATTTGATACCTGTGTTTACTGCAATGTTTTTAAAAACTGTTCTCAAGAATGATGCAAGATGGAGAAAACATAATGACTTCTCCATTCAGAAGCTGAGGAGGAGAAGGCACTGTGGCAAACCCTCCTTGGGAAATGCTGACTGTGGATTTACAGTTCAGGCATGAGAACAATTCAGGGACCCCAAGATTTGTTCTTTTCTGGCAGCTGCTCAGAAACAATCGAGTGCACAGAGCCCACCCAGGGGGACCTGGGTTGTGTTGGTGACACCCCCTGAGACACCTCCTGCTCTGGAACAGCCACTGCTGAGGAACAGCCTGGGGGTCACCCAGGGGGTCACTGCTGGGTCCCCTCTGGCCTGACACGAGCTCCTGCCTGGGGTTTGCTCTCTCGGGCTCCTCCTGGCCCTGAGACACCTCTCCCACCTGCTCCTACAGAAGGCACATTCAGGTGGATTGAAAAGAAGGGTTTTCCAAACCTTTTCTGTTCTCTCTGTTCTCCATTTCAATGGTTCTAGGCCAGCAGAAGCAGGGAGTGTTCTAGGGATGAATATTCAGAAACAAAAATGCAGCAGAAAAAGAACCACTGCCACCTTCTACAGGGGATTTGGGGGACAGAAAAGCCTCTGATGAAGGGCCAGTGCCAGTGGCTGCATTCCAGCCTAAAGATCAGGGAGAAGCACAGCTCAAAGTGCTCTCCTGTGGTGACTCATACACATTCCCAGAGTCTGGAGAACACCTGGAACCACAAAGCTGCAGTGCTTCTTATATCTTATTCTAGCTTCTTTTCTCCTAAGCAGGACTGAACACTGTTCCAGGAAAGCTCTCCTCAGTTGATTTGCACATTGAGGACCATGAGAAACTTCAATTTTCAGAGAATTAAAAAATAGAAAATAGATCCAAGGAGATGAGGAAAACAAATATATATAAAACCCCTCTAGACTTCAGGAGTTTCGGCAATTCTTATTTCTCAGAAACCATTTTACTATTTTGTAAAGTTCAATAACAAGTATGATAAAACAGTGGGAGAACAAATCAGCTGTTCTCTTCCCAGAAGGTGCATTAAAACATAAAGGAAATGCTTTGGGGGAGAAGGGTGTCACCAAAATAAGGTATTTAACTGGAATGAAAAATAAGCCCAAATACTTGCACCTTCAGATATAACACTTGGTAAGGACAAAAAAAGACCCCTTCATTTAATAAACAGTATTCTACAATGTCTTACATTAAATATGCCAAAGAAAAGCTTCCTCTGTACAATCACAAGAACAATCAGAAATTGTGTTGTGTGACTCACAAGAGGTATTTTTATTTATAAAGACAGTGTCATAACTTAAGTTTTCTTACACATGCAAGGCCCCCTGCCCCTACTTATGGCCTCCATCTCAGATTTTACCAGTTTTAGCCAAAAAAAATACGTGCAAGTAGAATGTATACATACACAAATATGCTGTATTTATATATCAAATATACAGCATGTATTTAAGCTCATGTGTGTATACATACATTTAGCATCCATCCCCTCAGCTAAGCCTTGGGCAGAGCATCCTGAGACTTTTCAATGTGAAAATTTCCATTCTCAGCATCACCAACTACCAGCTCAAATGTGATATGATTAAAAACATTACAGCAGGAAAATGACAGATTGCTGTAATTCTAAATTATATAAATTATTAAATTTTAATTTAAGATTAAATGTTTGATGACCTCTATTTGTTTTTGGAATATGCAGTGCCCTCAGAGAAATTAAACTATTACATGGTTCTACAGCTGATAGAGTTTTTCTTGCTAATATAGAGCAAATGCCACAGTCTGCCTGTTAGGCAATAAAACTCAGATTTTTTTTCACTTCAATGTAATGTAATAATCTTGGATAATAGGGCTTTTAATGGAAAAGATTCCTTGTGACTTAAAGCTTTTTTCTTATTACGCTTAATTGAATTAATTATTCACAAACTAATGATTTTACAGCCACTTCATAAAAAATAAAAGCAAAAGACCTTTCTGAATACTTGTCCCATACTTAAAATCTGTTAAAAGAACTGAAATAGAAAGATATTGTTTTCTTCCAGATAGTGGAGATATTCAAACTACAAATACCCTCCCTGCTGCTGAGGATGGATGGTGAAACGATGCCATTCCAAATCCTACAGCAAAATGCATATTTAATCTATAAGCCCTTAATTGAAAAAGATATTTATGACAGCCGGTGATCTCCTTTTTATTCCAAAAATTGCATCTTTCCTAAAATTGGCTCGTTTTGTGAATGGGCTGCTGGGTGGGAGGAGTGAACAATGTGATCCTGTGGAGGATGCAGCACATTTGGATCTCCAAACCAGCCTTCCCAAGGTGCACGTTGGGCTGGCATTTTATAATTCTTCATAATAATGCCTGGCACTTATGGAGTGTTTTATGGGATCAAAGCACTTCACAAACTCATTAATTAATCTTCACAACACCCCTGTGAGAAGGCACGTTTTAGCTTTGCAATTTAACAAATGCAAGAACCGAGCAGAGAAGCTGCAGGACTTGTTTCATGTCCAGGTCTTCCGTTTATACACTGTTAGAAAGAACAGTTCTAATTCTGTGCTTTATTCCTTGGGACCTTCAACAGAACTATCTGCACGAGAAAGAAAAGCAGACTCTGGCCCACCCCTTGGGCTGGAGCCGACCCCTGGTTTGTTTAAAACAACAACTGATTCATTTCAGCACCACTGGGGCTCCCAGTTCCTCTCCGAGCCTGGATCTGTGCTGACTCACAGGACAAGAGCTGCTCTCACTCGTCCTGCCCCAGGATTTCCAAAGGATGACACTGGGCTGCTAATGCTCTCTTGTTAAGGCAGATGATGCTTTGTACTCAAAATCCTACAGAATTGTACTGTATTCCATTTTTTTCAAGTGTTCACAACAGTTACATGACTTCTATTTGAAATTAAGTTTTACTAAATTGGCATTTATTTCTACAAGTTTTGAGAAAGTTCCTGCTTTGAACGTGTGCACACAAGATTTAAGGGTTCTTACACATGTATGTATGCCAACAACCTTGAAAACCTGGACACAGAAACCCAGTTCACCTCATTTCTTGTGCCAAAGGAAACAACAGCATGTCTGACTGTGAATTACCTTGGGCAAGTGCTGGCAAAGTCAGCAATTGCATCTGTAAATGTGAGCACTGGCATACAAAAATTACTCAGTTAACACAACAGAAACACTTGTTCACAGGCTGAGATTCTCATGTTCAAACAAGTCTTAAACAAATTACTTTTTACTTCCTCTTTGCAATGCCTGTATGTGCCTTATTGTCATTTAAGAAATTCAGTTTTATATGTTCACAGGAGGTAAAAAGAGAGGCAAGAAGTGATATCCAACATTAAAAAAAGTTGCATATTTAACTGGGGCAACAGAAAGCTGCTGATACTTTCTCCACCCTCATAAAAATATGCATAATATTTATTTATTTATTTTAACAAATGGCAACACTACTATGAGACGTTACCTCTGCTTTCTGTGCTACAGGGCACCTCACTGGAGGGTTTATTGCCTTTTCTCCCCTGAGGCTACACAAGCCCCAGCTGGAGTGAAGGCTGCAAAGCCAAGAGAAACATCCATGTGCTGAACACCCACCCCCCTGACCGGAGCAGGGTCAAGAACAGAGCACCCAAAGTTACATCCTCCCCTCAGAAAAGAAGGCCAGGTCCTTTGTATCCTTTCTGAAATCCCCACTTAGAAAGATCTTGAGAAAATTTTTTGCTTAGCATGAATAGCATCAAAAGCCTTTAAACAACTTCTGTCCAGCTTCTGAAAATATAATTTTGAAGCAAAAAGGTAGGAGAGATCTCTCACTTTCTTGCAGAGGAAATTTTGTAATAACATGGATATCTCAAATATTATAGGCAGTCCAAAGACATAACTTTAATTCACAGAATCACAGAACGTTTAGGCATTGGAATGGACCTTAAATATCATCTGCTCCCAAATCCCCCCTGCCGTGGGCAGGGACACCTCCCACCAGCCCAGGCTGCTCCAGCCTGGCTTTGAACACTGCCAGGGTTCCAGCCAGCACAAAGGGTTTAAAACTGGGCAATGGAAGTTTACCTCCAACTTATCCCGAGGAATTTAATTAAAAAATAAGACTTATCAGGAGGAAAAGAAAAAAAAAAAGAAAATAAAATAAAAAAGCAAACAGTAGCAAAAATAAAGATCAGATGATTTACTGAAGGATAGATGGTGTGAGCAATTCACCTGTCCAAGAGCATGGTCTGAGAACTAAAGACATTTGGAAAGGCAATTCCTTTTCAAACTGTCCATCAGATTTTGTAGCTAATAAGCTGAATATGAGAAGTTAAACTGCTCGACGAGTCTATTAATACAACAAAAATGCCCAAGGCTATTTTAATAGAACAAAGTGTGGGCGAATCTATTTTACTTGCAACAGTGAAAATTTCTAAGCAGCTGAAACTGAGTGAGCAGACAGCAGAAGGCACAGATGAGACAACACAAAATCCAAGCATCCAGGACTATTATGGATTCATGTGACTCAATGCTGGTAGCAGGAAACAGAGAGAAGACAAAGCAAGCCCATCATACACATAATTCTCTCATTTATGGGAGATTACTGAGTTCCATCAGTCAAGTAGGAATTATTGCTGGCTGGCTTGGAAACTTAGAGTTGGCAATGTATTAAATGGATCTTGGCAAGTAAAACTGTTGGGCTTTCAAATGGGACAAATCTTTCCTTTCTGACAGAACTGCTCTGTTCCACTTCCTTTGGTTTTCCTGCTGGCTGAAAGGATGGGAACGTCACCCCCACCCAGGAGGCGGCCCCTCAGCACAAGTTCTGTATACATTCTATTTTTCAGTGAAAAACACCCACAAACACCAGTTACAAAAAGCATAAACCCACCCCACTGAAGAGATACAGCAGCATCCAGTGCCCCGGGCATGGCAGTGTCAGCTCATCCCCCAGCACAGGGCTCTGGGGAGGGACAGGACCAGGGGGGACAGTCAGAGCCAGCACTGCTGATGCTGCAGAGCCACCTGGACAGCTCTGGCTGCAGCCACTTCTCCAGCCAGACTGAAACCCAGCATTCTAAACGGGCAAACAGGAGGCTCTTGCTCGTCACCCTTCTCAAACCTTGTATTCCATCCCCGGAAAAACCTCAGAAAACTTCCAGTACTTTCAGAGGATGCAGAAATCAGAAAAGAGATTCTTCCCCAGAATTATACAGAATAAAGCAGAAGAGAGCTGAACTTTCCATCTGCATTTTAGAGCAGATTTGATGTCAAAAGTCAGAGGAAATTTTTTACAGATATATATATAAATAAATTTTAAAAATAACAAAATTTCTCTACTGTAGCACCTATCTCTGCTCAGTGTATTATATAAACCAGATATTTTAACATACAGACATTTAATTAAAACCACTTTTTTCTTGAGTTCTGACTGCATATCTTATTCAAGTTTTGCTCACCCTACTGTAAAATGTTATCCTAGATTCAAATCTCTAAATTTACTGTTTTATATATGTTGTCAGATCACTAATATCCTCTTGCAAGTCATCTTAACTACCAACATAGCAATTTTCCCTGTAATGACTCTTCATTAAAGACTATATGTTTACAATTTTCTACCATTTAGGTGATTTAAGTATATCATCTATTGAATGTCCTGATCTTGGCAGCAAAGAATTTTCTTGCCAGATGGAATATGAAAATAACATGAAAGAAAACATTTTCCCAAAGCACAGATAGCTGGCAGATATCCCTCAGAAACAAAAATCCTCCTTAACCTAAAAGTAGCCAGTCTGTCATGTTCTCTGTAAAAAAATGGTCAAGAATTCAGCTCTGCCTTTCCCCAGTGCCTGCAGCATGCCCAGGGCAGCTGTGAGGACAACATGCCAACCACAGAGATGTCCACAGCCATTATCAGCCACTGCTCTCTTCCCTCCCCTCTTTCAGTGACAGCACAATCCAGGTGCTTCCCAAAGTGCCTCCTGGTCCTTCCTGGAATTTACCTTCACAATGTCAGATCTGATCAGATGTGACATGAATACCATGTATGGGCTCACAAAACCAAAAAGAACAATGTTCAGGGATCACTGCTTGTGTATGAAATAGAGATTAAACTATAGGGACATAAAAGAATGGGCTGGTTACATTTATATTAATAAGATCCCCTGCAGTTCCATGCATTTGGTCACAGCAATCAGGGTAAATGCAGCCAAATTCACAGTAACACACGTGTGTGTGTGCATGTGATATATGGACACACTTGGTTATCAACAGAGGCACAGGGAGGTAAAAAAATTTAAGACTGATACTTAAAGGAACCTCACTTTAGTAGAACACATCTCAAAGTAAGAATATGTGACTGCGAGTGTAAGCAAAGGTAAATTACAAAGCAAGAGTAGCAGTGATTTTCAGAACAATAATAATGTCTGGGATTCTCTAGCTGATATGTGGAAAACACAATTAAGCAGGCATTTTTAAGATATGTGGAAATTATTACTAAGCAGGCATTAAATATATCAGTACTGTGGACACTTGAAATGACATTAACTCTCAATTGGATTTAGATGAAATAGATAGAAAAAGCTATTTAATGCTATAAAACTGAAACCTTACTATTAGACTCAGATCACTGATTGCTACACGGTCCAGTGAAGGCAAAGGCAGAATATGATCCCTCACACCATCCTGTCGTGGTACCACCAGTGCATCTGCCCCATCCAGCCCACGGTTTCAAAGATATTTCAGCCAGAAAGCCTCTCTCACCTATTCAGCTGAGGAGGAGGAAGAGAAGGGATCCTCTAACATTCCATCACAAAAGGATGACCGTGGATCATCCATGGATCATTAATGATTAGGACACAAAAGAAGGGGTTTCCTTGCCATGTCCTCATCTCTGAGGTGTCTGTCCATGTGCCACAGTCTGCACCACAACACTCTGACTGTCTAAGAAACAAGAGGGGTTGTTCCCTCTTGCTCTGCAGTTCCAGGAGGGCTGGAGCCAATGCAGTCCCTGATCCTGGGGATGGCCAGGGGGGCCCAGGGGATGCTCGTCCTGCACTGCCCTCAGAGCACAGCTCATTTCAGCACAGCCAAGGAACAATGGCAGAGTTCCCATCCCTCTCAGGGCAAAGACAACACTTGAGATGTACCCAGCAGAGTCTTACAGGGATAATCCCAAACATGACATTGCTAGATATACCAGAGGACTAGAAAATTATTTCCTGATTGGAAAACAAAATTGTCTAAAGATCTTTAACTTTGGGCTGTGCAAAAGTTCTACAATAGAAAAAAACCCAAACCAACCAAACACGTGGAATTACTATAAAACCATTTTGGATACCATATTGTGATTGAAAGTATTGAAGAAAATAACCCTGGGTAATAAAGGATCCAAGCAGTAATAATGTTTCCTCTAATTACATTAAACAGCTTTAACTAAAAAATAGACACCATTTCACTTTATCACATCTCATAAAAGATATTAAAACTGATTTGCTATTTATGTTTAATGAAAAGGAGGAAATGTTTCATCTATTTCTAATTTATTCTGAAAAATAAAGATTATGATTTCATAGTCTTAAATTGAAAGTTGGGCTGAATCCATTGTTATTCTTGCTCTCACTGCAGTAACACAGATGTGTGGTACGAAGGTGGTTTATATTTCACTTTAAACTACAACTCTGCTTCCAGGCTCCACTGAACAACAACCAACTCCAGACCTGCTCCAAGCCATAGTGCCAAAGCCTCCTGCTCCCACAGGAACCACACCTGGGCACGACACAAATGGCAAATCCAAGCAGCAGCTCTGCATTTGCCATTGTTAACCCAAACAGTGCCTGCCCCCTGTTTTGTCACCTCCCCAGCCAGGTTCTCAGTCACCTCTGGCAGCAAGATTTTTAAATCACTTTCTGGGTAATTGTTTTTCCTCCAAACATTGCTAACCAGACATCTGCCCCAGCTTTCAGACCTCCTCAAGAGTGAAGCTCTCCTGCTGCTTTCTCCAGTCCCCACTCTCCAAACAGGCACACACAACAAGAAGAACATTTCAAGTCACACCTCTTAGGGAAAATCAGAAAGCTGGTTCATACAAACCAATACAATATTTAAACAAAAATACTTATAAAATATATCAGTTAAACTACCAATTCATCTAGCATATACATTTTCCATTTTTTCCTCTAATCCTCATTTTGTATTTTCTATTTCAATTCCTTTGAGGAAGCAATTCCAAACCAGGCTTTTAATCCTGAATTAGTATTTCAAATGATATTTACAGTCTTATCTGTTCTTAATACAAGTGTCTGAACTGTACTAAAAATGGCATTTTATCTCCATAATTGTACTGAAAAAAAAAAGAAAAATTTATCTGTCCTTAGAATACTTAATTTAATTTTTTTTTTCTGGAATATCATCAGTTATACAGAATACAGCAATAAAAAGAATGGCATTAAGAAAGGCAAGGAATGGGGTTTATTTTTAGGCTTTTAATCATGGTTTTAAATTAAGAGCCAGAAGAGTTAGAAATGGTTCACACTGACCTGAGTCCATAAAGGACTGTTCCATCTGGATGCAAACGAATCATTCTGTTCTTCACAGTGACCCCATGGACAAAGGACTTCTTGTCATTGAGGAAATAGGTGTCTGGCACCCACAGCTGGTCAGCTACTCTGTTGTCCAGAGTCAGGTTCAGAGGGATCACATTGTAGGACAGCCTCTTATCCCTCCACGCTTGCTGAAAGTACATTGTCAAGGTATAGTCCTGGGATTACAAAAACAAACAAAAATGGCATTGAAACAGATGGCACACATATGCAAACCTGACAATGCAAACACACATGTACTCACTGGAACTGTTCTTAAAGGCAAACACTTCTGCTCACCATTTCCATAAGTAGATTTATTTATTTTTACAATACTGAACATCTTGTACATGCTTAATAACAGCAAGGAGGACACAGACGATGAGGCATTCACGTTTTATGGAAGTCTCACTTCAATATTTAAAAATAAAATGGAAAAAAATGTAGAATTTAACAGTCTGCAAATCTCTGCAGCACTTTACAAGCCTGGGAGTTCTAGGAAACAGGAACATTCACAGATCCAAATTTCACCTCAAGGTCTCTGTATTCAGGAGCTTTGAGCAGGCCTTCTGTCCCTGAAGCTGCAGTTACCACCCAAACACTTCTCTAAATTAAAAGCTCTTCAAAGTCTGTTAACTTTCCCCTGGGCACTGAAACCAAGGGAAGCCTCTGAGGTTCCTGTGCTAAAGACTCTCCGTCTTCCACTCAATTTTACAGATGAAGTAACTCTGCTTACTTGGCTGAAGAATTCCGAGAGCACAATTAGTGTGTTGGTGAATATTCACACTATCATAAGACTGGCATGGTGTTGCTGCAAGCCACTGCTGGACACTTTGTCCCAGCTGCTTTGACCTTTTGGTGTTTTAAAGATCAATATACTTACAAAGCTTGTAATCTTTGTAGAAACTCTTATACAGAGGCAGAATATTCATTATATATTAGCCTATATTAAAAAAACTCCATAAATAATGCACAAAGAATATCAAGAGCAGCCCTGAGGAAAAGACTTGGGGATGTTGGGGGATGAGAAGCTCACCATGACCCAGCAAAGTGCACTCACAGCCCAGAAAGCCAACTGTGTCCCCCAGCAAATCCGGGGGGAATTCTTCCTCTCTGCTCCATCCTCCTGAGACCCCACCTGGAGTTCTGCATCCAGAGCTGGGATCCCCAACATCAGGCCGTGGAGCTGCTGGAGCGAGTCCAGAGGAGGCCATGAGGATGATCAGAGAGAGGGCTGGAGCCCCTCTGCTCTGGGGAGAAGAGAGGGGTCCAGGGAGAGCTGAGAGCCCCTTCCAGGGCCTAAAGGGGCTCCAGGAGAGCTGGAGAGGGACTGGGGACAAGGGATGGAGGGACAGGACACAGGGAATGGCTTCCTACTGCCAGAGGGCAGGGATGGATGGAATATTGGGAAGGAATTCCTGGCTGTGAGGCCCTGGCACAGGTTGCCCAGAGAAGATGTGGCTGCCCCTCTCCTGGAAGTGTCCAAGGCCAGGTTGGATGGGGCTTGGAGCAGCCTGGGGTAGTGGGAGGTGTCCCTGCCTTGGACAGACACACTGACTTTCTTCTACTACTGAAGAGAGGTGGGATTCATCCTCCTTAACTTCTTGAAAAAGAACATCAAAATCAGAAATAACTTTCATACTAATGTCTGAGTACCCAGAGAACTATTTTTCCTTTCTTTACTAATTTAACTTTTAATGCATAACTGACGTTGCTGTAATTATTCACTTTAAAATGCACACAGTCCACCCTTGAACACATGCACGAGGGAGGCCTGGGAGAACTCTGGTGTTCCAGCAGAGCTCTCTGAGCAGTGACACAGCACCTGGAAACTAACTGACCCCCCTGTTCTGCACAACAGTGTGCACTCAGATGGATCAGTATAAACTGGGGGTTTTATAGAAATGTGCATTTCAGTGGTGGAAACACTCTTAGTTTTCGAAGCATCTTTCCCCAGAAGAGCCCATGTACACGGCCTTCAAAATGCCTCTTCAGTTTTCACTGCAGCAGGGAGAAATCCATGTTCTGCTGGGACAGTTATGGCATTTTTTCCTTATCAACACAAAGCATGGGTGGCAATGCTGCCCCTCCAGTCCTCCTGCCTGCAGTGGTTAAAGGGCAGTCCCCTCCATGTGCTGATGGAGCCTGTACCCCCCGGGCACAGCTCTGCTCCTCCTGCCAGGGGCACAGACGGGGACAAAGCTGGGCTGTCACCAGGAGTTAAACACCAAATAACTCTTCCCAACTGTTGTACTACCAAATACATTCACCTGGTAACTATTCTATAATCTGGTCAGTTTTAACAATCTGAAATCTCTTCCCCTTCCCATCTCCCCAGGATCAGGATGAGATTCTGCTTGCAAGAACATTCCACCTACATCCGAAGGGTTTTGCTGTTCTGCTTCATCACTGTTCTGCAGGATTTGATTCATATCCAGATATCAGAAAAGCTTCAGTAATATACTGGCACTAAGAAAACTTATTAGTCTTTATTATGCTAATATGTCACGACATAAAGTAGATGAGCTGTAGCAGTTGTTCCCCTATTATGCTTGGAATGCTGTACTTTATTCCTATGCTAAGGAATAACCCACATGTATTAATATATAGCATATATATAGAACATGCTTCCCTCTTTACACCTCAGTAAAAGGAAGAGAAGAGGAGGAAGCAAACTAAACATGCATGGTTCAGTGCATAGAAAGGAATTACATAAAAGTGTAAATCTGGAGCACTGGCATAGCTCAAAGGAAAGCCAAGTCACCAGGCTGGAGTTCAAAATCAAACACACTGTGTTCCAGAAAGAGCTGGTGTTCCAACTAAAAATTATCTGTCATCTGTTGGCCCTAGTTTTCAGATGTGACTGGAGTTTCTGATGGTCAAAACAGAACACCTTAACTAAATTTTTATAAACCCCTCACAACCACAAAAGAAGCAGAGGAATAGAAGTAAAGGATGATTTTAATTTGTTAAGGCTTTAGCATCCTATTGAATTCACAGGATGGGACTGTTAGAAACTTAGTGTAAGTTTGAAGATGAAACAGGAGCGAATTCATCTTCAAAGCCTAACACAAGGGAGTAATTCCAATGAGCTGAAAGGAATACAAACCCCAACCTCCTGATGTGTCTGTGTACACCACTGCACACATGAACTGCAGAGGTACAGCCTGTTTCCAGTACAGCAGAGACACACTGTACCCACAGAAATAAAGAGGTCCCTCAGCTGCCCTGGCCACATGAGGCTTGAAATGCTGTCACAATTGTATTAATATTGACAAAGCTGAAAGCAAACCTAGAATTTAAATCAGCAAACACTATATTTTCTGTAAATACACAAATAATATCCATTTTATCTCTTTCATTATTACTCCATTGTTCACCTAGATTTAAATTTAATAAACTTTTTTTATTCTGTCTAGAGCAAATTTTAGGCAGCAGAAAATGGATCATTACTCCTATTCTATCCTGATCCAAGAAAAGATCTCTCCTCAACAGGTAAAATTCATCTCCCCAGTTTTCATCTTCTTTACTTCACACAACAAACAGAAGGGCAGCAAATATGAGACCAAGTTAATCTAATGCATAATTTCCCATATGAATAAAAAAGTATCCAACAGTTTCATTGGTATCACCATATTTAGGAGTAAGTTCTATCCTGAATGTTAACTGTGTGGTGGTTGCCTGCAAACACTTTTAGCTGCTGGAAATGCAAACAAGCTGAGATATTTAAACTTAAATTTAGATAAACAGAATTGTTGCAGATAGCCAAGGCATCAGTGAATGACCATCTATTTCAATGACATAAGGGAAGATACTGTGCAGAAAAGCATCAAATCTGAACACTGGCATTCTTATTTAGACTCACATTGCACTGATGCTCTCAAATAACTTTTCTTAAGCAAAAAAAAAACAAAACAAACCAACAATCAGCTTGGGCCTAAAAAATAAGCAGGAGGAGTATATAATATACAAAGTATATAATATACATTTTGTATTTTATAAATACAATATATAACAACATGGAGTTGAAGAAGCATTTATCTTTGCTTCTCAGTAATGAATGGAGAACTCATCTGTGGTTTGGTTTAAGTCTCCTGGTTATTCCCAACTTGTAAAAGTATTTTACTACATTTCCAAGTACAGCAATTTTAAAGTGGAATCATTTCCTTCTGAAGATGCTCAAAGCTGAAGGTTTTGCCTGAACACTACATTTATTTAATATGTACATTTAAGAAGCTGTTTGTTGCTGACATATTTAGAAGTGCCATTTCGTAAAATATTAAGAGCATACATCCACACTGCAAAATGTATTTTAATACTATAAAAGCTAGTATATACTTGAGAAGAAAGGAGCAAATGTTAATTCTCTTCCTGCCCAGCCTCAAATGCAGTTATCAGTGACATGTGCTGTTCCTACAAGGAAAGCACACAGGGTGTTTCACTGTCAGTGGTCTATAAAACAATACAAAACAAAGCACTTCAAGCTAAAGGACCTTCAGTGTATTTATTTCAAAAGCAGTGTCTTTCCCTGAGTGCTGATTCACAGTCCTTTCAATCCTCATTTTGTTTAAAACCAAACACTACAACAGGTTCAATTCCTAATTCTCAGTCCTCTCAAGAAGAATGTAAAAGCTCCACTCTGTTAACACTGGACACACCACAAGGTGACTCACACAGAAGCAGAAAGAACTCTTCAAAGAATGGGTGATACCAAAGAAGTGTCAAAATAAATTGTCATGTGCCCTTTCAAAAAACGTACATCAGGAACCTTACACAGAGTTCAAGCTGAACTTCCTCAATCTGTCGAGTCCCCGTTCCCAGACTGGCTTCAAATCCATGCAACACTTGTAGTTAAGTGTGTCCCCTAAATCTTACAAGGGGGGTTTTCTTGATGGGAATTGTATCTTCCAAAGTCTATCATCTTCCCAAAAAGAAAAGATCCCAACAAGCAAAGTTACCATTTATTCTGCTGCAACTACCCCACAATCAGGCACCAGCAATTCTCATTTGCCAGCTGAACAGCAGAGCAAAGCTGGGCTGTGTATGTCCCACATCAGCTCTCAGACCAACCCAGTACTACTGACTCAAGCCAGAGACCTGGGCACCAAAGCCAAAGGACTGGCAGCAGAGCTGGACTGCAGCAGAAACCTTCTCACTGCTGGTTCTGTGAGGGCTGCAGGAAGGAACTGTCCGATCCCAGAGACAGGATGGTGAATTCGTGTCTCCTCAGCACTGCTGCCAGCAGCCAACATTCACTGTTTGTGCACTGATTCAGACAATGCCATGGCTTCAACACATTCCTTGCACGGAAGGGAAATAAAGCACTTCCAGCTGATGTTTCCTGGAACCTCAGCTGGTTTACAAGACACTGACACTCGATTTTCCTTCTGCCAAGTCACCACACTGAGCCACGGCACTTTTAGCAGCCCCCAACTGCTCATCGTCCCCCCAGTGACTGCCCTGTCCTTCAGCCCTCTCTGATGTGCTGTCCCTTGGCAGTAAGGGGCAGACTGATTGAAGGGACCTTGCACTGCAAACTGTTACCTCCCTGCTACTGCCCAAGAGTCACATCCCTTGGGATCTCAGCTCGTTCTCTTCTGAAAGATCAGGCTCTCGATACAGCACTGCAGGAGTCTCAGATGACCACAAAAATGCAGAATAAGATGAATAAATGCAGCTATACTCACTTGAAAGAAGTTTTGGAAACATTAGTTTTCTGCCTTAGACAAAATTATGTGCTATTATCATTTAGTCATGTCTTTGAAGTAGAATAAAATATTTCAAGCCACAAGAAGTATCAAACCCACTTATTTATACTTGAATTTCAAAGACTTCTTTACTCATGTATCTCAAGCCATTTCCCAGAGTTCAAAGATCATTTCCTATGCAACTGTACAATTCTACAGATCTTCAGAAAAGTAAACACCTACAACAGAAATCATATTTATATTGCTTTTATTACTAGGCTTCCCTTATTATATAATATTATATAACAGCATTGCAAAAGAGTAAAACTTACTGAAAACACTAAAGAACAAAAAAAATCATAATCTTAAATAGAGGGGAAATAAATCAATGATTATGCAGAACTGGAGATTCAACTGAAAAGTCTGAGGAGAGCAGACAGTGGCCTAAGGTATTATTTTGCAGAAGAGACTCAAAAGCAAAAAACCAGAAAGAGCTCTCAGAATCCTGCATGTCCAACACCTTCAACGGTGAGGGGAGGGAGGTGGGAATTCCAGGATAAGAATAAAGTAAAGGAGTTTTCTTCTAAAGGAGCTCGGAGTCCTTTCCCTTTGTGTCTGTGTAAACATTTGCTCACACATCACGACCAACCACACTGCATTTCTGGGCTGGCTTTCTTGGCATTTTTGCTGTTTGTTTGTTTATGGGGTTTTTCCTTTTTTTTTTTTAAATAAAAAAAAAAAAAAAAAAAGAAACAAAGGTAGGTGGAAAGCCCAAATCCCCTCCTTGTTTTCCTCCAGTGCAGACAATGTGATCACAAAGGGAAGGGGCTCCAGGCCTGGCTCTGTGCCAGTTGTTTCCCAGGCCATTCTCCAGTGCCTCGGGAAGCACCAGCAGTGGTTCCCCCTGTTAAACAGTCACCACGGATTCCACAACACTTCATCTCTGCCCTGCCAGCTCCAAGCAGCTCTAAAATGGTTCATTAATCCAGTGTTAGTAACAACCTGATGCCTTGGAAGCAGCAATGTACTCTGGAGAGCACAAATCTCCCCAGACACGTCCCCAGCTCAGGGGGTGATCCCCGAGGCTGCAGCTGAGCTCAGACTGGTCACACACAGATCCTGTGGGGACAGACAGAACCCCTGGATTTACCTGCCCTCCCCAGCCAATGATCTCTTGAACACTGGAACCTCTGGACAGAGTTCACAAAGCTCGAGCAGTGCGGAGTGGGAGGGTACAGAAAAGCCACCATGGCACACAGGCCTGGTCCTGCATTTTAAATGGTCTCCCTGTAACCCAAGATGTGACAGGCTGTTTCCTCTCAAAAATGTCAGGCACTGTGGAGAACTGTCAGCACTGAAGTAAAGGACAATTTAAAATAAATACATATCATTTCTTTCATAGTGATGACAAGCCTGTGGAAAATGGTAAGAATGTCTGATTTGCATGACAGCCAAACACTTCAGCAAAGAGTTGAAGTTACTTAGTTGAGACACTTACAAGTGTAAGTGTAATACTTAGCTGAGACACTTGAATACTTAGTTGAGACACTTACAAGAGAATAAGTGATGTGCTCAGATGAAAGAAAAATTAATATTATTATGTTCCAGGAAAAAAAAAATCTCAAAAAAAAAAATCAGGTGGAAAAATATTGCATGTTTCATAGTTATTGTACCTGCATTACTTATACTTTAAACTGTTCATAGTTCAGCTAAGTCAAAGCCTAGTGGAATATCTCACAGGGAGGACTTCCATTACAAGTGCCTCTATTACAAAGGTGTATTTTCCTTGACAGATACGGAAAACTTGATAGCAAAGAACAGATGCAATATCCTCAACAACAAAGTATCTCTCCTCCACAACAAACCTGCATATTTCATCTACAAGAAATCAATAGGAGGTTAATATGGGAGAGATTTGCAGGGACAATGCTGTATCAATATTTCCCCAGAAAAACTCAGGCTAGAAAAGGCCTCAGAAGATCTCTGGTCCAACCTCACACTCAAAGCAAGAGAACTGTGAGGTCAGACCGAGTTGCTCAGGCCTTTATCCAACCTGCTCTTGAAGACCTTGAATAGTGAGGATTTCCCTTTCTTTCTCTATGCTTAAGAACAACACTTTATTAGCAATGCAATTGCTACTTGCATTTAGAAAGATGCTCCCTATGCTTCAAAAAGGAAAAATCAGGATGGTCACCCTGACCTAGCACTGACTGCAACTTAATTCCAGTTTGATATAAAATCACCACTGTCTGATTTTTAGAGCCATCACACACATCATTAACCTTCAGGAGTAACTGAGAACAGGGTGTTGCTTTTTCTTCACGCCCGACGGAAGATTAAGAGTTTAAAAGAGCAGCAGTGGCCTTGCACAGGTAACAGAATGCAAGGCATTTGCTGCTTTTTTTGACATGTGGAAATGCATTATTATTCTCATATCTTTATATTTTTGGAAACAATCAAAATTAACCAAGTCAATATGCTGTGTTAGAAAGAAGTCTCAAGAACACATTCCCACTTTATCCCTCCCAATTCTTAGATTAAGAACTCTTTCAGAAATTTGATCAAGATGTGGAAAACAAACCAGTCCATGGATCAGAAACCAACATTAAAGTTGCAGGAGACAGAACTGTCAAACGTTTTTCAAAACTTACACAAAACATGTTTTCATTCATAAGATGACTTGGCAAAAGGGTTTCCAGCCCTAAGTTTATGGAAGAGCTGTTATTTCCCTTTCCCTGCTGTAGTCAGAGATGTCAAACGTATTTGCAGTGCTACTGCTGGAATACTGGACATAAATGAAAATTGGTGATTTGAAACTAATTCTTAAGAAGTTCAAGTTTGGGCTGGACAGCACCAAGAATCAGCCCCCACACAGCAAGTTTTATAAAATCATCACAGACTTGTCCATAAGATACTTTGCAATTAAAACCATATCAAATTGCCTCTTTTCTTGATTGTGTTTTTTCCCCAAAATTAAAAAAAAAGTGCACTTTTTCAGCAAAATGTTTGTATTTCTACAATAAAACCGGTTCCTTCTTTAACTTGTGTTTGTGTCCTGTCCTTTTTCAAAACCTAAACCAGACTGGAAGGACTCACAGTTCTTGGGCACTGCTGCTTGCAGGGACGTTCACTGCTCTCCCCCCAGCTGAACTGCCACTGCACTGAACAAATCCAGCCCCATCACTCAGCCTGAATTCCACCCACTATCCAGCCCTCGGGCAGTTACACAGCTCCATCAGTCACACTGAGTGTATATACACGTATGTTTGAAGGCACACACATTAGGAACCATCTCCATTCTGAACCATTCAAGCACACACACAAAGACACAAAAATAATCAAAATGCTCTGTGATGACTCCACTGAGATTGTCCTGAAAATAATGACCCATCTCCTGGTAGCTTCACTGGTCTGGAGGAACTTGTAACACTGGATTTCTGAACTCATTTTGTACCTTCACCGGGCAGATTTTGTTAAATATTTTAGTAATAACAGGTTCAAAAAGACATTAGCTGCAGGGGTTTGGTTTTTCTCTCACATTATCAGACCATAGCAAATAAGTGCAAAGCCACAGCAGTAAGTGCATGGCTTTAGCAGGTGTTAGACAAGCAGAATCTCCAGGAGCTCCTGAGTTGCTGTGCTTGCTGCAGTGTTTCTGCCTGAGCACACTCCCTGTCAGCTGGCCAGCACAGCCCAGCGATGGGAAACCTCCTGGCCAGGAGCTGCTTAATCCATGCATGAAACGCACTCATGGATCAGTTCACTGGGCTGATTGATGACACATCTATTCTTTAAAAATAACAGCACAGTTCCTCTCTCAAGAGTCACAAAAGTGCTTTAGAATATATTCTTATGTTGCTACACACTAGTTAAAATTTAGCATCTTTTTTTAAAGAAACTCATCTTTGTCATGATTCTCCACCATGACCAAATGAAGTAGAAGTTCTCTAAAATCTTCCTTGTAAGAATGATTTTGTCCAATTTGAAAAAGTGAAATCTTAAGTAATGCACTTATCGCCAAAGTATCAGTGATCTCACTCTCTTCCTCATTTTCCTCCCACCCGTTACATGAGCAAGAAAGCAAGCCCCAAACCCTCAGCATTACACACCACAGATTTGTCCCTCCAGGGCTTTGCTTTTAAACACTATCCTTGAATTCTGATCATCATCTTTCCCTGAAAGTCACAGTGAAAATATTTAAACTTCAGGTATAAATTTATCTCAAAGTCTGACTGGCAAATGAGACTGCTATATGGAGATTCTACCCACAGTTCTCTCTCGTTTATGGTGCTTTCCAGGATAACAGTCATAAATAACAGATGCAGTTCATTAGTTAAAGTCTGAGGATCTTAAAAAGGGCATTATGCCAGTGAAAAGTACTGATATTATTTCCTCATAACAATAGTCCTTCTTTCCAAATGTCTAGAAACCTATTTAAGTACAGACAGGATACACAGATGTGTCTCACATCACCATGATGGCTACTGTTTTAGAAAATGTTTTTTTTGTTTTGACTTAAAATATAAAAATCATTATGAGAATATACCTTGTTTTCAAAGACCAATTTAGAATAATAAACATGCAGAGGATTTTGAAAATCCTATTTAGGAGATCTTGCTGTTAAAAACAGACATTGATATTTTCTCATGGCATTACTATCCAAGTATCTAAGCTAATCCACTAACATGCTGACCAAAAGCCTTCCTAACAGCATTTCAGAATCATCACTCACACACTCCTCCCGAAAATGTCTTCCCTGATTCTACTCAAAGTAGCTTCTTTCTTGTCCCTTACCACTTGCATACAATTGGAAGTTTTGATTTATAATGCTAATGCAAATTCTTTATTGTTTGCTTTTTGCTTTGTTACTTGCTATGACATTTCTTCCTTAGCTGTACCAAAGCTCTGCTCTTTCCTACAGAACGTGCTGGATGTCTGGGGTGCTGCAGCAGCACTGGAATGCAAACCCTGCCTGCTGACCCAGGCACACAGACTCACATTGCAACTTGTGCTCTTGTCTAGAAAACTGGGGCAACATTTGGAGGGTTTTTTTTCCTCAGTGAGGATGGAGGGAGAAGAACAGGGGACATAAGCAAGTACATGTGATCTTTTAAGGTCCTTTCCAACCTGGGCTTTTCTGTGAACATTGAGACAAGAACGCCCTAAATTAATTATTTCATCTCTTGTATCAGACAACTTGCTATTAATGTCACCAAATATTACAATTAAGTACCTCCTCTTAAATTATCTCCTCATCTCAGCATTCAAAAAGTGGAGCCAGACCTCAAGTGCCCTGCAGCACAACATGATTCACTGCAGCAGCTCCCAATTAACGGGTCACACTCACAGAGCCTGCGCTCTCACGCTCATTTAGGAACTTCGGAAACATCCCTGTCTGCTTGGCTGAGCTATTCAGCAAGGAATATTTACAACTGGAGATGTGCTCAGAGCCTGTGAGAATTAAATGGGAGAAAATTTTGAAAATTAATTACAGCAAAGTTTGCACAAACAGAAAGCAAATCCACAGTCAATGCTTCCTGACAGACCTCTCCTGAGGAAAATATTAACTGCTTAAAACTGAGCATGTCCTTCAGGGCTTTACAAAAGAGCACTTGACCAAATCAACACTGAGAAGGCCTTAAAAACAAACCAACCAACCCCAGGAAGTTCCCACGTAAACCAAGATAATTTTTGCATTTTCATGAAGGCCCAGAGATTCTGGGCACAAACCTTCACCTGAGCCTGCTAATCCTGCCCCCAGTGAAATCATGGCTATACTTCAGTATCAGGCTTTGAAAAATAATTATTTCTATGGACTATGAATCCAGGCAGTGACAATTCTGAGCTTCCTTCAACTGGAGATACACGTGAGCCATTTACACACGGATTCTTCTTAAGATTCTATTTGATTCCTAGATTTTATTTAGACCCATATTTCTCTAGATCTGGGTGCAAAAAAATCCTTTACGTACCCTATTCCATTTCTAGTAACTTATTCACTCACTTTTTATTTTTATTGCTGTTACACTTTGTAAGAAAAATAACTATTAAACAGTTAATTAAACAGTAAATATCTTTCTTATTCCCTAGTAGAGGTTTGTTGTAAATCCTTACATGAGTGTGATTCCTTTAATATGAGTCAAAGAAACACGAGGGTAATAAAAAGAAAAAAAACCACTGCCATAAACTTCTTGATATGTCTTTTCTTAACAAGAAAAACATTTCTCTCTGCACTCTGCTATATCACGAGGCTCCAATGTAAAAAACTCCAGGCATGACTTAATCAGAAACATATAACTCCATACCACAGACCTCAACTTCTATGATCACATCACACTGATTTTATTAGGATTTAACCTCCTCTTCCTACCCAAATGAAGTTCCAATAAACTAGGCAGAAACACTAAATTACTATCTTTCTTAGGGACATCATGACACTTTAGCACCCAATAAATGGATTTTCATGGCTTTGGAACATGACAATTCATCAACTGCCAACTCAATGAGCTGGATATCTGTTACTCAGAATGAATTTTGAATCTGTTATGCAGTCTTACAGGAGCTTTCTGTATTCTGTAGATTCTCCATCAACAGTGATTTTAAGATCAGGACATAACTCCTCCCTCATCAGGGAGTGCTTATTTGTAGCCCAACAGCAACGTTCAGCATTCACCTCAGTTCAGTACAATTGGCCATTCTGCTCAGAATTGAACAGGAAAAAAAAAGGGGTTAAAAGGGGATTCAGATTCCAACCACTGGATAATTTACACAATCCCCATACATATTTATCTATTACTAACACCACAAGTCACACTTTTAAAAACTGAACGTTGAAATCTAATATTCCTGGCTGCCAGCCAGGCACAGAAAACAGACAGGACAATGCTAAAGAAAACAAATTTTTATTCATTTACCTTCTGTGGGAAATGAACTGTGTAGTGAATTATTTAGAAGAGGAAAATTGTAATTGCATGTGTAATAAAGCTGAAAATTAAGGAGAAGCAGATGGAAGACTAAAAGTTCTTTTTTGTAAGTGATAAGAGGATGATTCATAAGTATTTGACATTAGTTAAAATTACTTATGAAACAAATGTTTATGGAAAAATGTTCTGCTTAGGACAATGTGCCATCACACAATCAGCAGTCAATTATCCAAATTGTGATCCCTAATCAAAAAAAGAAAAGGAAATAAACTAAGAAGGAAGAAAAAGGGCAAAACTTGCTCACGTCTCCTGAACTTCAGTGACTTGTGTCTTAAATTTCTACCTCAAGAATTGAGGGCACTATCAGAAATGTCACAGATCGCAATAATTTCATTAATTTGTCATTTTAAGGGCACTTTATACTGTCACTAAAGGATAATTCCTGTTAGATTATACTTTGGTATGAGATTGGTTATCCTAAGGATTGAACTTCAGCACCTCTTGGTCCTTCCGTGATGTAGAACTGTGGCAGATGACACTCAAAATGTCACATTTAGAAATAGTAACAGAAGAGAGTTCTCTTGTTTCTTTAAAGACTAACAAATTTTTTGCATCTTTTTACACCAAACAGTGTTAAGTCTAGAAAAATATCCCTACTTAAATCCCCCAGTACTGGTAATACATTCACTGATAGATAAAAACTGAGCACTGAAATAACTGACAGCTTCACACCAATGCTTCACATAAAATGCTTGACAAAAAGAGGTGACCTTTTTTACTTTTGATTTCTTATTAGATAATTTTTTTTCCATCTTCATGTAATTTTTTGAAACACTGATATGGTTCCTTCATGTCCACCTGGTCAATCTGAGCATAGCAGTCCTGGGATCTAGCAGTAATCTGAAGCAACTTAAAGAGCAAGTTTCAAAATTGCATTTAAAAAACCTAAAAAATCCCATCCTGTTAGGAGTCTGATGAAGAAGAACCACACACCACCCCTAAAAGCAACAGGTGCCATTGGTACACATGAACAAGCAGCTCAAACACAGGCACAGCTCAGTCAGCACTCACTGGTGCCTCCAAGGGACAGAGGTTCAGCCCTCCCACATGGATTCAGTGCCCACTGCTGACCTGCCTCATGGCCTGCACTGCTGTCTTACTCCAAGAGAAGTTCCCTGCAGCTGCCTCAGGACACCCCACATTGGGCAGAACGTGGCAGGAACAGGACATGAACCAGGTTTGCTCCACAAAGTAAACAACATATTTGCAAATTCCAGGAAGAAACATTGCGACGAGGCAGGTACAGGAACAGATCAACCCAAACTGGGGGGTTGAGAACACAGCTCATGCTACAGGTACAAATACAGTTTCAGCCATGGAACAGGCTGAGCAGTTTATTCTCAGACTGGTTTTTTAGTAGATGATTTTACACTGATTACTTGGGAGTTTGGTGAAAGACAGAAATAAACAGGTAAGAAAACGTCTGCAGAAAGTGGCATGTTGGTATCATATAACACGTGGCATAATTCAGGACCTGCTGCAGTGAGGAATGACATTTCTGCCAAATCCTGGCTCTTAACAAGTCTGAAGTCCAAAAAACCCCAAAACGCTACCAAACAAAAAAGTACCAACAAACCCAGACAACCACATATCACAATCCATCTTCTAAAACCCCAGATTAGTTGTGTGGTTTTCTAATTAAAGCTCCAAGGTTCCCCTCACCACCACCTCTCTAAAAGCATCATAAAAATAAAACCAAAATGTTCCCTTCTTCATTTGTTCATACCACAAGCAGGTCTTAAATGTTTCCTGTCTATGAAACACCAAAACTGTCCCTGCTCCCAAACCTGTCTCAGGGAAGGGAAAAAGTAGATTAACTGAAATGAGCTGCAGGAACCACCATAAATTCTATATTTACATTTTGCTTTCTGTATAGGAGGAAACACACCTAGACAGTTTCCTTCTGCAATACTGTGTTACTGAAGAGATAATGTCAATGAAACAGTGCATTGTTAGAGGATAATGGTCCCCTGCTGCTATTAAATGCCAAGGCACAGCTAAGCCATTTATTTGCAAAGCAAGGGACATAAATCCAAAGACAAAATTCTACTACAAATGACATTTCTATTATACTGAATAGGGTCTGCTGGTTCAATCATTTGATCTGATACCTGCTACTGCAACAGAGCAACAGTCGCTCCAACCTGCTGCCCTGAGCTTGTGGTGTTTGAACTGACTCCCTACAGAACCCTGCAGCATTTGCAACCTTTAATCCCAGCACAGAAACCTCAGCCAAGTCTTAAATAACACTAGATACATATTTTTATGGCCATTTGGTAAATAGAGAAAGTAAGACTTGCCCTACCCTACAGTACAGCTTGGCAGAATGACCAGAAGCAGAAATGGAGCAGTATTTCCCTTACAGGAGGGGTACAGGTTCTACTGGCCTTTGCAACCATTCACTAGCTGTGTTTTACCCCAGCAGCATGAAGGGTTGGTGTCCTACCAACCTTCAGGATGAGATATGCTGTATGCCAAGAAGAAAGAGGGCATGGAGGGCACGTGGGCATTGTATTTCAAAGATTTCCAGTAGCCAAAGAAAGGAGACTGCTTTTGCATCACTCCTGCACATGAGGGGCCTCAAAGCAGTAATAATTCAGATTTGTTCAGCCTCAGAAGCATGACTTTATCACCACTTTAAACATGTTTGGTTTTCACATTTCTACACCGAGAGGAACAAGCAACTCCTTGAAAAAACCTCGTAATTCTCCCTCATCTAAGGGCAAAGCAGATGATTTGAGGGACACTCCACATGTCCAGGAACTGGCTGCATCTACAGAAATGTTCTCCACTTTCCTTAGGGAGATGGTAATTTTGGGATGGCCTGTGGGGCAGTCTGGTGTAAAAGAAGAGAGAACTGTGGTGGCAGGGCTGGTCAGTGCCTCGGTGCCTGCCCACAGACCTTCCTGAGCCCATAAACCAGCAGTGACAGAAGCACTGCAGCCCAAGGGCAGCTCAGCCACAGCCACCCAAAACCACAGAGAAACGGGGGCAAACAGGGCACTGCTGGTAATGCTGCTGAAGAAAGAAGTGTTTGATGACAGTGCAAAAGACTCTTCATCTGGAAATGGAACCCCCCAGGGAGTCCAGAGGCACCTGGGACGAGGTCCCAGTGACAGCAGTGCTCTCCTGGCTCTCGCTGCACAAACGAGTGCTGCTGAAGGTCTGCCCAGTGCTTCTGGATGGTTCCTCAGTGCTACCACACAAGTGAGGGGGCAGCAGCATCTCCTGTGCCTCCCCCAGTGACCTGCAGCTGGCAGTGCAGATGTGGCCAACAGGCTTGTCAGGGTCCCACAGATCAGGAGCTCTGAGCTGAACAATCTGAACTGTCTGTGCACCAGCTCATAGCCTGGTACTTCAGTGCCGGATAAGCAGCTCCAGATTTCAGGAGGTACTGCCAACTGGCTGGTTTTCTTCCTTCACAGCTGGAGAGCTGGTTTCCCAACACAAACTTGACAGAGAGGGTAAGCACTGCAGTGCAATGCAAACTCACCCATGATTAGTTTATGGAAAAACATAACTGAAAAGCAATTCACTAATTAAAGCGAGGGTTCCCCTGTGGTCCAGCTGAACAGAGTAAAACATTAAACTTGCCTGTAACTCAGACACCAGGCACTCGAGAACAAAGGCACAACAAAAGATCTGTTTCACATTTTACCAACTAAAAATATCTTGAAACTCGGGAGCTTGAAGCACATGCATATTTACAGCAAAACACATATACAGACAATCACTGGGAGGAGAAATGACTTTGCTAATGATAATCATGTTCATTTCAGCAACTGATAGGGGAGTTATACATGAAAAACTTCATGAAAGTGTTGATTTTTATGCACTTGCTTCCAATAATTTGTTTCATTTAGTACAATTGTCATCCAACTACTTCTAATTAACTGCCATAATGTTTAAAATTAGATGCTACTGGATAGCTTACATTGTTCTTTTCGGAAACTTCAAGCTCTATTTTATCTTACAAAACTCTATTTATTGCATTATTTTTTTCCTTCAATTTATTGCTGAATTATGAGTAATTTCCCAGGGAGCTTACACAATAAGTGAAAGCACTGGATCTATCAAGTAAAATCATCAAATGTCATCTGCACCCACCCAGTTCAGACCAGGAAATAAATGTAAAGCCAACATGACATAAAAGCTTAAAATGGTCCTCTCAAGGACCTCCAAAACATATGGCCTTGGTCATTTCTAATTTTTCTTTAATTTTTAATCTGGGAGAGCAGGCCAGGCCCAGGGCATTTTTATCCTCCTCTCTCTTTATGCAGTCTCCCTTCCTGGTCTAGTGATCTGGGCATTAAACCTCAGTTAAGTTCCTCTGCCTTCTGCAAACTTCTTTTGTACTCAGGAACAAAGCAGACAAGACATTCTGTAAGTTCAGCTATACCTTCTTGCTGGGGGAAGGGTCTAAGGATATTATTAGAAGACCTGGACATGCCCAAATTTACTAGAATTTGACCAGAAATCTGTAGATACTTAAAATTTATCTCAGCAGACACTATAACCCCTCTAATGCTCTGCAGATAAACTCAGATTTCACGTGCTGCATGTTTGGGTTTTGCACGTTTCAATAAAGGATTGGTATTTCCCTCCTTATACTCCATTAAGGTAAAGTGGCAGCCAAAGCAAACAGCACCAGACAGACTTAAAAATGGACCCTACAGGTCTGTCTGTGTTTCCCTAAAGGGCCTTCCAGTAGTAGCACCCAAAGAATGAAGGCATAATTTACCTTATGCAAGGTAAAGTTAATTAGCTCACATTAAAGCCCCAGCGACCAATCTATAAAACAGCTGGTAACATCTCTTTTTAATTGCAAACCCATTGTCTAGATACCTTTTCTGTTTCCAGAACATTATGTACAATTTTTCCTGGTAGTTTTTGCCTGCCTCATAAAAAGCTGACCTGATTATCTTCAGATAAATACTGCATTACAGTGGCAGAGCTTAATAGATGCTAAAGAAGTGCACAGAGCACCCTCCTGGGGTTCTCACCAAACCATCTCAGATGGCTCAGGTCATAATCAATCCATAAAATACAACCTTCCCTTTCAGGCCTTTTTTAAAAACAATTCCTTGTGCATGTAACACCAAACCAGGCAGAAACCTTTGCTAACATGAAATACATGAATAATATGAGAGAGCAAAAGAAAATCCTTTTGTTCAGAGACCCATAACAATGTCACTACTTGCACGACTACAATTACGGCAAAGCTTACCCCAATTATTTTCTTACTTACATACCTATTGATGAGAAGAGAGCATTGATGAGAACAGAACCAGCTCATTTTCCTAAAAATGGAACACAACACCTTTTTTGCATTTTCCCACCTCTTAGAAGGTCCAAAGCACTTACACAAAGAACAACTTAAAACCTGTCATTGCTGCAGAAATGTTGAAGTGATATTGCTGGTATCCTACAGAAAGAAATCTCAGCATATTAGCAGTGTGTAGTAGGCAAGAAAGGTGTACAGACAATGTCAAGTGTTTAATTTTAAAACATGGTAATATATATTAATGAGGGATTATCAAAAACTCCAAGTGTATAAACCTGTGCATTATTACATACCAAAGGGAAAAAAGTCAGAAAAGGACATATGAAAACACATCGTGACCACATTTGGTTCGTTTAATCTTAAACTCAATGCCAATGAATTTACAAGTGTAAAACTGAGCAGGATAATGAACCAGAATAGACCCTTAACAGAGAGATGTTGCAGTAGCACCAGTCCCAATGTCTTCCCTCAGCTAAAATTGCTCTTAAATCACAGACACTTGCCTCCTTTGTTCTCATCATTCCCTCATGATACAGATGTGTTTTTCAGAGTGCATAAAACTGTTCAGATTCCTTCTGCTTCAAATTAGGTGTGAAATTAATGTACAGCCTATACATGATAATTTGGCCACTGAGAATCTGTGCAGGTGAGTAGAGAAGTGCTCTGTTGTATTCCCAGTAATTCATAAAACGTGAGTTATTTCTGTAACATCTTTAAACGCTGTTTTGAAAGACAATTATCTCTAGAGCAAAGCAAAAACCAAACCAAATTCTGAGACAAGTGTGCTCTCCAAGTATTTACAGAAAAACAGCAGTCAAAAAATCCAGTCCTTCAGTTACTGTCTCCTTCTAATGGAAGCCTTGCGGGAAGATGCAAATCTCTGAATTACAGGCTCTTGTTCTTTCCAAAACCAGATGCTCACACAAAGCCTGGAAGCTGAAAGACTCGCCAGTCACCTCATTTTTATCCTTGTTAATGTAACTGCAACTCAGGAATGAGTCAAAGTGCCCACCATATGAACCACTGAAAAACAAAACACACCCCAAAACTGAAACCCAAACCCTTCCAGAATGGTGCTCAAGCAGCTCTTGAGGTCCAAAATCCCTGTCTTGGCCATTCTTGTGTGGCCAATGGGTGCTGCTTTGGCTTGACAAGACATTTGTCTTCCTGAATCTTTTCCTGCCCTATAAGCAAGACCTCCCATAAGCCATCTCATGGCATTTATTACATAAGCTACTCTGCTTTAAAAAACAGCACACAAAACCCTGAATGGAAGGGATTTTCCCAACTGCAGTTATTTTCTAGAACATTCTCAGGGATGCAGGTAGAAGCAATTATGAGATTCTCACCTTGTTCAATGAGTAAGGAAGAGAAGGTGATGCAGAAGGGAGGGAAGGAAAAACATCTGTATTGCTACTGAGGTGAAAAATTGGTTTACTTTTATCTGAGGCTTTGTATTTGTAACTAGTGCTATTCAATGCATTCTAATACCCCTGAAAGCATACTGATTCCTCTCAATTTTGTAATCTAAATGTTCCTCCAGATAAGCAGCAACTTTGGCTGCCTAAAGATTTGACATAAGAGAAGAAAAAATATTACGGTGAGAAGAATGTAATTAGTTGCCCAAATGCATCCCTTTCTCAACAAATAGTGACAGACCAGAGCTAACACTGCTAACCTACTCAGCTTCAGGCTTGGCAAAAATAATTACTTCCACACATCTCAAGGAAAAAAAAAAGGTAGGAAAAAAGCAGGGGGAAAAAAAAAAGCAAACAAACTACCCAAAAAATTACTGTGACACAGTTGTTTTGTTCCTCTACTTCAGGCACTCTGGAAAAATTGCTATTACTATTCTCTTCCTCCATAATAATTTTTCATGCCTTTACCAGAAGACTCCATTAAATACCTTCTTTTTTCCTGTTAAAGCTCTCTTTTGTTTCACACCTGCTGAAGGGGCTCGCTGCACAGGTCCACTCATTTCCATACAGGGAATTTTACAGCAAGGTGACTTGCATTCATTACCCCCAACCTTCTAGTAATGTAATGCCTCTTTGCATCCCTGCTGCTTTTACTAATGACTGCACCTAAATGGTTCAGTGTCAATTTAAATACCTCAAAATTACAGGTTAAATTGGGATACATAATAGCTCTGAAAATAAATCTGCCTCTAATTACCTGCTTTATCCATACAGTTATCCGGTCATGCCTTTCCCCAAAGTGCACTTGCCTCAGATTCTCAGTCTGACAGCAGTAACTGCCCAAACCTTCTGGCCTGTGCTCAGCACCCAAAAAGCTCTCCCAACAAATTAAAGCCCCAACAGAGCTGGAACTGGCCAAACACGTAACAAAAGAATGGTCTATGCCTCAGAAATCTCAGCTGAATGTTACACCATGCAACTGCATCTTCACACAGACTTTGACCCCAAACCCCACAAATTCTGCACTTTTCCCTCACAGCTGCCTTTCTGCACCCACCAGTCACCAGCTCTGGCTGACCCCTCAAATGCCACCTGTCGGATCCTCAGTTAAGTATCCATCTGTACCTTACAAACCAGGTTCCAGTTCTCCATTCAAATCACTTTTTAAACCAACGTCCTCGATGCAAACTCGCTGACAGGAACACGTGCAATTAAGTGCACAACAGAACACTCCAGAAATGACTGTTCCCCTCAGCAGAAAGTAGAGATATTTCACATTTTAAAATCAACCTTTTGTCTTTTGTCTCAACATGCAGTTTATTCAACCAGGTTCAGAGCATGGCAGGTAGACAAGAGAATAACACACTTCAAAAGAAGGACCCCAGCCCCCAAGCTCTGCAGACAGCGGTGTCAGAACTCACCTGCCCCCAAGAACACTGCAGATGTGAAAACACATGTGCTCATGAAATCACAAGTCTCATTTCCCAGCAGAAAATCCTTAACAACCTCTCTAGGCAAAGGTAATAAATCAGGAGTAAGAAACAAGGAATATCCAGGAAAGATAAAATGAAGAACAAGAGCCTTGCTGTAGAGTACACCCAAATGACACATTCTTCTTACTCTACCAAGTAAGACTTCATTCCTCCCATATATTTCCCAATTTATAAATAAAACATATGGCCAGAGGTGAAAAGGTGAAATTTCCCAATCAGGGAAGAGCTCCACATTCAACCCTGAAAAAAATCCTGATCTCCAAATTGTCCAGATAAAATCAGATATGAGGACAGAAGGGTAACACAGCTGATGTGGTCACTAAGCCCAATTATTAACATCTAGAGATTGCAAACAGAACTGCCATCTCTCTCCTTACTCTCATCACATCAAGAATCAGTTATACATTGCTTATAGTAAGAAAACGATGGCACTAATTTTAGTTTATTTTATTCAACTTCATTCACTTCCTTAGCTCTTGGTTCACTTGACTTGCTGTCATAAAAAGCAAAAGCAGAATTAAGAAACAAAGCGCTTTTCTGACTACTAAACATCAGATAAAAAACACTGATTGACATAAAAGATAACAGCTGCTGCTCTAAAATTAGTATTTCATAGTTTTGGGACTCCAGTGTTTTCATTCTTATTCCAACAGAAAACATTTCCATCGAGATATTATGAAAATGAAGTGGAAATAAAACCAACCCCTTCTCCCAGGAGAACTGTTTATGAACTGAACCAGCGCCAGAGATGCTGAGAAGGGGATCAGGGCAGGCAGCTGTGGTTGGAGGAACCGTCCATCACCACCAGTCTGCTGTTCTTATGTGAGTCACTTCAATTAGACAGATATTTTTCTTTGAAAACTTTAAATCCAAAAGCAATTATTGAGATACTGAAGCTTTCTTGAACCACTCTTTCATATAATTAAGGTTCTCTGAAGTGACAGTGATTTTTAATTGCATTGCAAACCCTGCTTTGGATTGTGTGCCCCAAAGAGGAGTTTGCAGGTAAAGCATTTTGACATCCTACGTTTGCCTTTGCTCACTGCTCTCAGTCTGCAGTTCAGACCTGAGAGGTACGAAGCAATTCCTGGAAAGCCCAGGAAGCCCAGTGTTTGCCACAAGGAAAAAAAGCACAGATTGACAAAACCAAGTCTGTTCCCAGTAAAAATGACAAGATCATCAGGAGTACAAATCTGGAATTATCTGACAACTTCAAAGTGCCAGAAGAGGTTTGGAGTGCAAGAACTTTTCTGGATGCTCTACTGCAGGTAACTACATTCATTTTACACACATTCATTTCAATTTTTAAAAGTACATTAATTTAAGACAATCTGCTAAAAGTAACTCAGCATTTGCCTAACCTGTGCAACTGCATAATATTGATATCAAAAAATATTCTATTGGTCCAAGTACTTTTACATGTCCATTAACGCTCGCCTGAACTCCTCATTCCCTTCCCCATTTCTCACACAACCTGATACACTCCCACACATAATAAAGGGCTCCCAGCAGACACACACGTGCCTTCCAGGCCCCTCTCACTTGCCCTCTACTCACATGAGATCAACCCCAGACTGCACTAAAGGAAAAGTCTATGTTACAGGATTTAAATGTATTTGGAGCTTTATGGAAATGTAAATACAAACTCTCTTTGAGAAATAGCTCTCAGACATCAAAGGCACGTTATCCTTTATTGCAAATGTCTCTCCAGACATGTTGCTCCCCTGAGACAAAGTTGGTTGTGATCATACTTTCTGATCCACATTAATAATAAGATCAATAAAACTACCTTGGCCATAAGATAATGGCATGTGGGAAGGTGCTGAAGCTGAAAATTATGTTCTTCCAGTAACTTGAAAGAGAAATGAAATCACTGAACAACAAAAAAAAAAGTACAACATTAAGATAATCCTGCAGAACTAAGGCTCAGCCACTATCCTTCACTTGTACCATTTTTAAGCAATAACTATCATTTGCTGACCTACATACTTGGTTTGCACTCCAGATGTTCTCACATTCCCTGATGCTGGATTTGCTTTCTTACAGGCAGCATGAATGGGGACTCCATTAACATTCTCAAAGCACTGGGCAGTCACAGGAACACCAAAGTGTTTTTCACGGTCTTTCATAATGTTCTCTTACTTTTTCCCCCCACTGTTTCCATTCAGCAATAGAGGTGTGGAAAGTGTAAGGGAAAAATTAAAACAAGGTGTCAGAAACCCGGGCTAACAGTACCTGGAGAAACTGGTACCAACCAGTTCTGTACTGGTGGTACTGAGTCCGTCCCTTCTCCTGGGAGCACTGCCAGGGAACGCTCAGCAGCCTCTCACTTCAGTCACTGCCACTCTGAGTTAACAAAACATGGGTTACACTACTGATTCCCCCTGTGCTACAGCCAGCCTAGAGACAGGACAGAAGATCATCATTAGACATTTAATGCCAACTAGACCACCCATTTAATTTGCCATTGAAACTCCACAGGATGGAAAGCAGGAACATGGCTAAAGGGAACTTGGGTTCAGCTTCTATAACCCAAGGAGGGCTTTTTTGCAGAATTGAGAGGAACCCCATAACAGTGGCCAGATGCTCCAACAGACAAGGCACTAAAACCACAGATTATTTTGCCAGCCCAGAGGATTGCATGCTGTATTCTAGCCATATTTTCTTCCCTAGGCCACACACTGGCATCCTTCTAATGGAAAGTTTATGAAGATGCAAGAGGAAAAGTGATTGCATAAACAGTATCTGGTTGATAAAAATGCAGTGAAACTTTATCTCCACTGAGGAGATAGAAATGTGTGCATTAGAAGGGTCATAAATGCAAAAGGCAGCATTTACCTGGAGCTGCTACTCAACCATGTTTTAGAGTGATTACTTTCAAATATACAGAAATTTTGGCTCAACCATCCCTTCTTGGATGGCACCAGTCAGTGATGGCTTTAAATGCAGCCACTGCAATCAAGTCAAAGTTTATGGATAACACACAAAGCTAAAGGTCTTATATTCTATCTGAAGACTGTTATAGCTGTCAAATTGATATCTCAATGAAAATAAGTTTTAATGAAAAAAGGGTGCAGCAAGACTGAACAGCCCCCAGAGAAAGCTGCAAAGTGCCAGCAGATGCCTAAAGAGGAAGGGATTTTGTAAGTCAAACTGCCTCTAGTGCAACATTCTTGACTATAAAGAACACACACGTTCATAAGATAGCATTTCCTACCATTATAAACACTATCATAACCTATAGAAAAATATTTGGGTTAAAAAAATACCAAACCGACAACCAGTAACAAAAAAAAAGCCCAAACAAAAACAAACAACCTAAACAACCCAAACAAAACCCCACAAAAATTTAAAAAACACCCAAGGCAAAACAAAACCAAAACTTCCTCCCGATGTTTAACAATGAATCATGTGAAGGCACCTCCTCTTATTGCCAAACCTTAATTCAGAAAAGAAACAGTATAGGTAAGATGGACTAGAAAATCAAAGAGAAAAAACATCACACAGAACTAAAGGAATGCACAGTAATAACAACAATCGTGGAACACCAGGCAAAGATCATACTGAGGATTTTTTGTGTCACTGTCAGGCAGACAAATTCCTGGGAGAACTGCAGCCCACAGTTTGGGTTTGCAAAACCAGACAACAGCAGAACCTTTTCAGTAGGAGAGAGGAATCCTGAATAGCATATCTGTAAAATCTTAGTGATGGTAACCAAAATAATGCTCCTTTCAAATGCTTGCCCTTCTGTGAATACCTTTGCAGGTCTGAACAATGAGAAAAGTTTGATTATGATTTATCATTACAAGCTGAAACACTGGTTAATTTATTTTGCCTGTGTCCAGTTAAAAGACTATTTTCATGAAAGCAGTAATTATGGAAAACTGATAGTGCTGATATGGTGGAACAACTGGCTTACCTGAGTTCCACCTGCTCACTTTAAACCTCCTCCCTTCTGCTACACTGGGTCACCTTTAGACAGAACATTACCCTTTTCCTATTAGCCAGTGCTTTAGGTTGAAAACAGAGGAAGTCAATAATTACTACTCTCTCAAAACCAGGTCTTAAAAATACATTTTGGAAGTGCTTCCACAGTTGGGTGCTACAAACAGGAGACAGACATGACCACTACTGTTACAAAAACCCCTTTGCTGTAGCACATTGATAACTCTGCCTCTGCTTAGAAGAATATTTCCTTATGAAATTACTTTCATTTTTTGCCAAGTTATGCTCACTTAAAAAACTAAGTGACTAATACGATATTTTATTTTCTCCAGCCACGTTAATGCAGATGGCTTCAGGAACCAGACTGCTGTTGAGTTATATTTAGAAAACATGAGGGCAAACAGCCCAATGTAGCAATTCTTTTCTGCTGGTGAAGACTTCGTTTGAGACAGAAGCAATATGGCAACTGTTCTTACCTTCATGAATAAAGATCTATGCAAATTCCAACTGTCAATTAACAATCAACAACTTTAGAAGGAAAATATTTGTTATATTTAATTCTTGTAACTCAGATGCTGAAGGAAAATCTTCTGAAGTCAGTAACAAACCACATTTATTACCTTATAGGCTTGCAACCACGAAATTGGGAGTCTCATTGATAATGTAGCCATTTGTGCAAAACATATAAGTAGGGTCTTGGAAGCCCAAGATACCAATCATATATTCAAAAGTGTACAGAGTCTGATTACTATAACCAAAGCACTTCTTAAATTCACAACTCAAGAACTGTGAATTTTAAGTACATTAATTACTTCATATTTGCTACTCATGAGTCAGCTTTGATGTGCTAAAATAACATACAAAAGGCATTCTCTCCCCTCTCAAGATTTTTCTTTCTGCATTATAAACAAAATGCTTTTGTTAGTATTTAAAAATGACATTAAGATGACACAGCAAAGCAGAGTGGGTGAGAACGTGTGGGAAGCTGATCAGAAGCACAAGGAACTTCTTGGATGTTCAGAGAACAGCGGATCCCTCAAGGGAAATTCAGAAAAAATATTCTGCATAGAAACAATTCTGCCTATATATCACATTTTAGCTTTTTCTCCTAAGGTTCTTTATCACTCTGAATATTTGCTGGAAAACAGATTTTCTGTCTTGATGGTTGTCTATTTGCTACTTCCAATTCCAGACATAATCCTGCTTATGTCAGCACCACTGGCTACAAGGGAGAAGCCCCCCCCCAACCACCTCCATCTTCTACTCGGGTTTGCAGAGGAAAGCCAGGATGATTTTATGATCAAAAAAAGAGTTCATTTTTTTTTCATTTAACTCAAAGAAAAAGATGTCAGATTTTGATGCAAAGTGCTTTATTCCATTTAACATCAGGCAAAGTCTGGCCCTGGTAGGAACCACATGAACCTCTCTGCTGCCTCAGCAATGCATTTGCTGAGGTTATGCCACAAACCCAAGACTGAGAGTAAAATGTATACTTTCATATGATTGGACTAATTGGCTTTTAAATATCCCTAAATCAAAACTGACAGCAAGGTCTTATGACTTTCTGCCCAATTAAAACCACCAGGAACAACATCCACTCCCTTCAAAAGAGCACCTATTGCACAGCAACAATTCCGGAGCTACTGCCCTGTCCTGCTCCCAGGAGCCATCCTGCACTGCATTCCAAGGCAGTTAAGTACCCCACAAATCTTGTGAAAACTGCAGAAATAGCCTCAGTGGAAAAATCAGCATCACATTTACACATTTTAAGACTTGACAACAAGGCTCACGTGGGACCTGAGCTGACAGAAGCATTCTGCAGAGCCTGTGCACAGAGGTGGGTACTTTGAACTGCATTTTTGAATGCAGCCAGTTAACCAGAATTATTATGGCTTTCTCTGTAAGTGGTCACTTGTGTCACATAATAGAAGATTAATGAAAATCGTATTCATTTGCAGGCATTTACACTAAAAAGAATGATTATAGTTAGGGGTCTCCTGGCATTTCCATTACAAATCTATTTGTAGGGACTTACATATCAGCTATAACAATATATTTTTAGCTGAAACTTGATATGAAAGGTCTCGGCTTAACTCAGTAAACCTTCCCACACCTTTGGAAAGGCTTCTTTCAAAACTGAAAAAAGACAGTAATTGTACCTCATTTCCCTGAGGTCGTGAAACATTTGCTCCAAGGCAGCACAAACAGCAAGAGGTGAACATGACATTGGTAATTCTGCCATGGAGGGACTTCCTAAAGCATCTCCCACAGCCAAAGGTCAGTGAAACACAGCAATAGGACAGTGACACAGACTGAACAGGCACAGAAATTTTAGGAAGATTTCAGGCTGATTAAAAGGCTTCTTTGGTCATTTCTGGACTTACATCATTAGAGAAACAATGATGGAACTAGTTGCAAAACGCTTCTTTTCATTTGTAAATAACGTGCATAATTGTTTAATCCTATTTCCTTCTTCCCTGTATGTTATCTAAAAAAACAAATCATTTCATAATAAGGAAAAATGAAATAGTAACAATCCTAAATTATTTAGTTTATAAACAGTCTACTGGATCTTCAAACTGTTTTTTTTCACTTAAATGTTACGGCTCCTTCGGTGCACATCCTGTCAAACATGGATTAACACAGTGACTCTGAGAGCCCTGAGGGAGCAGCAGAGTCTGCGGGACCAGCAGCCCCTGAGAGAGAAAAATCCACAATGTACTACAAGTCCTTTGGAGGTGCAGGGTCTATTAACTCAAAAATACACTTATCAAAGAAACAAATAGGGATTATACAATGGACCATAAAGACTTCTGGACTACTGGGTAATAACTCTTATGCAAATGACAACTCATTCACCCTTATGGACAGAAGGAATTAATATTTTTTTTAATATACCTTTTTAAAGGTCTATATGGAGAATAAAAAAGTCTAAGCATTAATTTTACTCAGTCAAGCAGAAAGAATCTCTGTTCCAAGTATTAAAAAACAATTCAAACTTCCATGAAAAAAAAATTAATCTACAATAGAAATTAGGATCAGATTTTCCAAAGGCCTCTGCATCCATAGCAGTGAATAGTTTTTAAAAAGACTTCGGTATCTTATCCAGACACTTAATTGTCATATTTTAACAGGTAGTTCTCACTGAGAAACAGATGCCTCCAGTTCCTTGAAAGCAATAGGAACTTCTAGCTACTTCACAGTCACACGCAATGCAAGAAGTTGAATGAGAAACACTTCCAAAAATCTAAATCACGAGTCACAGTTCTCAGACATCCCAAATATACATGAAGACCCACAACCATTTCTGGAGGACCTTCTTCTCATCTCAAATGCATTTATTATGACCTTTACCTAACTCTACACCTTCTACCAATTCTTCTCCAAGGGTTATATCTAAAAACAAAAATTAGAGTATTTTGCACATTAGGGCCTTTTGTCCTGTGTTGATCTAAAACAACTTTGCAAGGAAACTGTTATAACTAATCTCTGCAAAAGATTACATTCACAAGTTTCCACCATTTTGAGTCTCCCAATTCACCAAGATCCTTCCTGCACATCTCTCCAGGTAGGACCTGTTCCAAGTGAGCAGGCATTTTGTTCCTACTTAAGCCCATTCAGACAATATTTAAACCCCATGCAAAGGCAGGTAGAGCTGCTGTGCTCAGGCCACGCCTGACATCACAGCCAGGCAAGGCTGTGTCATTCCAAACATTCCCAGAGACAGAGGGGAAGGATGTGTGGGCAGCCTTTCAGAGGTTCATTCCTGACATGCAAGGCCCCTGTTCCTCTGCAATCCCAACTCCCACTCACAACCCCCCCAGGCTGACACTCCACACAGAGCAGAGGTTCCCCCAGGGCTGCTCTGCAGCAAAGGATGCAGATCTCATCCCCAGGCATGGAGACATTGCAGAGCAGCAGGGCACTCCACTGCAAAGGAAAATTCGGGGGGTTAACCCCTGTCACTGACTTGCTTGGTTAATAGAAATACCTATTCATTAAAGAAGAAAAGAAAGAAGACATAGTCCAGGGAGCAGGAACTGGAACAAGGACTTTCCATGTCAAATAGCTGGATTTTTTGAATAATGCATTCATTAGGGTAATTCAATATACTGCTCCCGTCCAAGGCCAAATTCCTTGTAAATTTCTTCTACTTGTTCAAAATTTATAAAGCTTGAGTTTGTCTTTTGGCACAATCCCAAAGAATCAGTGGTTTATCTCCAGGAAAATCAGCGGAAGTACTCGGAAGTGCCACATCTACTACAACAGCACACACTTGAAATGCAAAAACATGTCTCAGAAGGATTGCTTTTTTCCCCACATAGTTAAATCCTTATTACTTGAAAACTAACAAATTAATCCCTCTGTCAGTATTTACAGAATAAAAATTAATAGGCTTTAGCTTTGATGAAGCTATGCAAAGAGAAGCTCAAGACAGACAGAAATAGCAGTTCCCTTATTCTTTAAGTCTGGGGACAAGGAAGAGCTCACACTAAATACTTTATCTGGCCTGTGATAACCTACATTATCATGCATAAATACAATCTACAAATTCTATATTCTGTTGCATATGTGCTCCTGAATGTCAATGTCTTCTGAATTAGAACAGAAATTTTACTTTTGACTGGGAAGTAATTACACCCTTATTTGCAAAACTCATAAAAAATGTCGTGTGCAGTTGGTGGGATGCCAAGTCGGGGATGCTCTAACTCCTGGATCTAACTGACAGGGTCTAACTGGTTAACTAAGTTGAAAATAATTAGTCAGACAATTTGCACCCAAAGGTTTTTGTAGGGAAAACCTATGAAGTCAGGTTTCTGCTACTTCACAGCCTGGCCTTCAGACACCAAGACTATGTAAATACGTCCCCTGTGTCAGTGCCTCCCAGGTTTGTGCTGTCCCAGCTGCCAGCCCTCCACTGTACATGGCATCGCTGCCAGGGAACGGGAGCAGGGGGGAATCCCTGGAGAAGCACAGTTACAGTCATTCCAATAAACTACAAAGGCTGGTTCTGTCCTGGTTTTCCTTTTGTCCACCCACAACTGACAACGTCTGTCAGTGCCTACAATTTATATGTAATTATGCACGTGTAATGTATTTTTGAATTACAGATTGCATCCACTCATAGGAGCCAATAACTCCAGATATTTGACTATTTCTAAAGTTAACTCTAAAGAGAAATAAGATGCTTTCTTCCATGGCTTAAAAGAGGCATTACAAAAATTACCTCATGGATGATCACCTGCCTTTGAAATGAAGGGACTGAGTCGTGCTTACCTAATTCATAGGAGCACTAGCACAGACCTACAGCATAAACCACTAAAAGCCTACCAGGAATCTGGATTATTCTAGAAAAAAAAAAAAAGAATTATTACTATACAACGCTGTACTTCAACATGATTGAATACCAAAGGTTCTACTATAAACCTTGCAGAGAGCTGCATGATGTATGAGGATAAAAAAAGGAGGGAGGAATAATAAGGATTTAGTCATGATGCACTGGCAGACTTCAGTCACTAAAGAGCACAAATACAACCATTGGAACAGCTTAAATTTGTAACAAGTTTGTAGACCACAAAATAAGAATCTTTTATTCTAACATGGCTCATCTATAAAGATTTGATGTGGTTTTGAATAGGGAAGTTATGAAATAAAGCAGCCTATAGCAGGAGCTAACAAATCACACTTCCATGTTCATTCCCAGCCATTAACACCAAGACACTGCCTAATTTATCTTTTCTTCTGTGGCAGGAGCCAAAATATGTCAATATTTATAGAACAAGGCCTTCTTAAAAAAAAAAAAAAAAAAAA
>NW_016690403.1:809378-815525 GCF_001604755.1 Lepidothrix coronata
AACATAGATACACATAATATGTATAAATATACATAATAATTTATTACTTCTGAACTAGCTTATGAAAGTAGTTACAAACTCAATATATTCCTGCATATATGTGTTCTAGATAAATCATTGCCTACTTTGGCTACTCATGTTCTAGCAGAACCAGCATGAAAACTTCAATCCACATGTAGAGTAGCAATAGGAAGACTCACTTTTGTCCTCAAAAATAAATATTTTACTTGAACATAGGAGTTCTTATTTATTTTTACATACCTTTAGGCTAAGAAAGGAAAATGCCTGAATTAGAGACATGTAGTAACAAGAAATGGAAAACCATACTAATGGAATTTACTCCAGTTCAAAAATAAAGGTCTTGTGATGTTATCCCAGACAGCAACTGAAGGAAAAGGTGAAACGGGGCTTTCACTAAAAACAAGTTCTCACTTCCAAGACACACATCACCTGCTCTGCACTCACAGAACTCTCTGCAGACACTTCAGGATGAGTCAGTAGTGTACAAGCACCATAATCTGGCAAGAGCCAAATTCAAACTGTGCTGAGAAATGCAGATTTGTGTGAAGCAGCATATGCATTTCTGATACAGGGAAAATAGTGAACCCAACAGTCTCTAGCAGCAGGAAGTATTCAGGATTAGGGAAGCAGCACTTTCTCAATAGTTCTAATACTTCATTTTCGATGCATTTTCAGTCCTGTTCTCCCCTTATTCTCTCTGTAGATCATGTGCAGTGACACACACAATTAGAATGGATCAACCCAAGAAGATGTTGCTGACAGAAACCATTTTCCTCACCTCTTTCTGCACCAGTGTATACAGGACACTTTTCTGTTTTATAAATGTCTTCATTTCTCTCTATCAGGACTTTTCCCTGGAGGTTTCTGGTTTGGAACTGCTTCACACTATTTCCTTACTACTTACCCCCCTTTCTTTTTGTATCACAAGCCATCTCTTCCATTTTCACACATAAAGATAACTGGTGCCACTTGAGAGGCAGCCACACAGCTCCTGATGTTTTCATAATCTAAACCTATTTCATAATCTAAATCTTGAGCTTTGTTAGTGTCCCCTAGTAAAAATACCTCAAGATAACATAAGAGATTTTAAGAAACCCAGTAGTGGGTCTCCATTATCAAGAGCAACTCAAAGTCAGACATCTATCAGGAAATTACAGCCGGGCCTGTACATTTTTAGTCTGAGAATATTCTGATCTGCGAGTATTAGATTTACTATTTTGGGCAACTTTGGCATATCTCAAATATAGAAGTGAAATATAACATAAAAAAAGCTTTTCTTTTTCGAGCTTTGAAGTTATTAGGCTCTGCAGTGTAAAACTTGGCATACACTGAGTAGTAAACCTTTCCCTGATAGATGGTAACAGCTCCTCGGTGTCTCCAACTCCCACTTGATGAGGGATTGTGCACTCAATCAACCCTAATGGCTCCACTAAGACAAACCATCCATGGTGTCTGACTCCACACACACCCAGCCAGGTGCCAAAGCCAATAAGCAAATACTTGGAATAAACACCAGATTCCTCTCTGCAGACCCCAATGGTGTGAATAGTTATATTTAGCTAAATATACAACCCACTACCACAAAAACTGTATATTTCCTGTGTAAAATCTATAGCCACAGAATATTTCTCTGTCTTTTCAAGACATCCTGTACTAGAATCCCAGAATAGCTACAAACTAAGAAAAAAAAAAAAAGAAAAAAGGAAATGTTGACCTATTTAATAGGGAATAAGCCAAGACACTGAAAACCACCACATGACCAACATTATCCATAGAAATCCTCATGTCTTATCTAGATACATCAAGTGCACAACGCGTTATGCGGAATCTTCAGGGGTGTCTAGACAAGAAAGCTTATTTCTGTGCTGCTTAATGAACCTGCACCAATTTTTTTAAAACAGTTTACAAGGGAACTGTTGGGATAAGGGATAAAGGGAAGAAAATTAGAATGGAGAACAGTCTTCATTGCTGTATATTGTCAAGGGGTCTACTCCAAAAATTAACTGAGATGAAAGAGTGAAATGTGACATCCCAGCGACCACTGCTTACTAAAAAAAAAAAAAAAAAAAAAAAAAAAGGCACAAATTATTCAGTTGTACAAATCAGCTCCAAAGCAACCTCTTTAAATTACTACCAACCATCCCCTGCACTGCCAATCAAGTGATCACTTTGAAAAATCACCACCACCAACCAAACAAGATTTCCTACTGATTAGTCTTGCAACACTGTAGCACACTGAAAGTGCACTCCAATTAACAAACCATTATATTGACCTTAAAAAGAAACAACAAGAATTATGCCATTCTTTTAGATNATGGAGAACAGTCTTCATTGCTGTATATTGTCAAGGGGTCTACTCCAAAAATTAACTGAGATGAAAGAGTGAAATGTGACATCCCAGCGACCACTACTTACTAAAAAAAAAAAAAAAGAAAAGAAAAAAAGCTATTATTATTTGAAAATAATATTCTGACAATGAATGTTTAGGATTAAGGAAAAGAAAGCTCAGAAGAAAATGGAAGTACAGTAAGAAACACTTGGAAACTACCTTGAGAACATTGCATTAGGCTCACTGCAATACAGCTAATCTTACATAACACCAAATTCATTAGCTCAGAACCACTTTAGTAGCCTTCACACCTCTCCACCTTTGCTCTCCATTGTTACCTGAATAAGAAAACCTTCAGAAAATCTGTAGTATAACCAGGATAAAGGATACACTCAACAATATTGCCTGGTCCAGAGACACGAGGGGAATTAGCCATAATCATCACTGTACTGCACAAAACCATTACCTGATGTAGATTTTCTTAGCAAAATACTAAGAAATTAGTCCAATTAAATACTTGTCGACAATCACACAGTCCTGAAGTTCTCCCTTTTCTCTTGTGCATTCAGTGCATTCCCCAGAGCTGGAACCAATTATGTTCACAAGTACCAGTGCTTAGAAACCATTTCTGTAAACTAAGATATAAGCTAGTCCAAGTTCCTGACTGTAAAAGTAACCAGTTTACAGTTTCACACAAGAAACCTTTGTTAGGCACCTGTAAAGCCTGATTCACTGAGGTTTTTATGATGCCAAGTACTTATCACCTCTTTTAAGAATTCAAAGTCAACAGTAATATTCTTGAATATCCTTAACACACACTGACTTTCTATAACAGCAACTCTAAATTCTCCTGTTCAACAAAGTGAAAACTTGAGGATTTATTTCATGACACTGGAGACAAGACTTCAGCCTGCAAAGTGGCACAAATGTACATGGAAAAGGGAATATATCAAGACTGAACAAGAAATGTAATTCTAAAGTTAACATTAAAATTAGCAGAAATTAGCTCAAGCTAAATAACTGTGATTATTCAGCCTTCCTCCCAGGCAGAAGTTTGGTCCCATCAACATTAGTACATGACTCTAGGCAATGATCTGCCTTTGTGTAAAGTCAGTAGTGTTTGCCATGGCCACAAACAAAGTTACAGCAAGTCCATGCTCAGAAAAAAGAGGTTCATAAATCAAAAAGATTCTTTCTGTGTCTCTCATTATCTCAGAAGGCTTTGCATGAGCCAGCATTCCATAGTACTCCTCCTGGTTTCCACTCCAAATTCTGGTGACTTTGCAAGCAAAAAGCCAAGGCCTTATATATGTATGTAAGTATTTTACTGCTTGCTTGTGTGCCTCTCCCCTCAGTCAGGTCAGGTCTCTCAGGGCATGTTAGTACTTATTATGTTATACAGACCATCATAAAATCAAGTGTTACACATTACATTTTACAATTAAGTAGATTAAGACTATAATCTTGATCTGGAATCTCTTCTGACACTGCAAGTGAAAAAAAATATGTAACATGATTGCCTGGTTTTAAGAAATAGGTGGCTTCTTAGAGTAAAATAAGCTCAGAGCTTAAATGTTTTAGGCAAATTAGTAGAACAAAATTGTCTATACACTTCCCCACACCCACCCCCCCGAGTTCTCTAGATGGCCTGAAAACACTTTTCTCAGAAAGGTCAAATATTTCCTTATAGAAACACAATAAACTGACTACAGAATACTAAAAATAATACTCCATTATATAGTTAGTCTGTAAGTGTCAGATCACAGTATTCTGATATGCTATCACCTTTAATTGGAGACCAAATCTCCAGAAATCATTTAAAGAAACAAAGAAAAGGCTCCCAAGTACCTTTACAATCTTTTCATGAGAACCTTCCAGTTCTAAAGGGATATGAGGATAAAACATTGATCACAATTCCATCAAGGAAACCCTTATCATTCCCTCACAGCTCATGGCTGTCTAAGATATAACTCTGTACATCCCTCTCTCTCCTACCCACGGTTCTTTCAATGAAAAGCAGTGGTTTAAAATACAATGCAATTTTCTTCCTCTGCACTCAAAGCTCCTGAAGGTAGAATACTAGATCACAAGTTTAGTGATACAAAGTCTGGAAGCTCCTTTTAGCCACTTAGAAACAGCTCACAAGTTGCATGAGGTAAAGTTACTCAGTTTTCCTGGTATGTTGAAGAAAAGCACTCTGGAGCTCTGTCACCAGCACCTCCCTGTCTCCTGTACAGTAAAACCACCTGTAATGTCATCCTCAAATCAGGCTGGGGGCTGTATTTTACGTTATGAAAAAACTCCTGCACATCACACAAGGCATCCAGCTTGAGAACAAATGTTTGCCAATTCCTTCAGTGCAACATGGCTGAGAACCCAAACGTGACACTGAGAAATTAAATATTTCAGGAGTGGAATGATATTAAAGTAACGGATAAGTTTCCAAATGTTATTTTCAAACGCAGGCTTACAACTACAGCAATAAGCCTAAAATCACATTTTTATTTAGAAAGATGTTTCCTTGAAATCTCTTAAAACGTAGTGGAAATTTTGCTTCAAACAAACTTACACTCACTAACATTTCACAAAAGCATTTATTTTGGGTCACTTGCTGCTACCTTGTTTCAGTGTCTTTATTTTGGTCTTCTTTAATATGTTCCCTAGGAGTATTAGGCGAAATTATGTATCCTTAACCAAGTAAAATGCAAATTAAGATAAAAACTTCAAAACTTGACTCCAAACATTTCCAAATAAGAACAGTCAATATTAGAAAAGTTTCATCTAAGCCAAGAACAGCTTCTCCCGAAGTATGAATCTGAGATTTCTCCAATTTTTTCCACACCTCATGAGTGTCCCAAGTGATGAAAGTGAAACATAGAAAGCGTCAAGTTATTATGTTCTGAACAAGTTCAGTATTCAAGCAAGTCAGTTGCAAGTATTTAGATAAGAAAAACAAACATCCTGGGAAAATTAAACCGGTAATGGTAAGTTTTGAACACACAGAGAAGTCAAAGCCTCTTTTTTTGTTTTTAATAGGCAGAGCACTGTTAGGACAAAAAAGCACCTTTTTTTTTTTTTTTAATACGGCACAAGCAAAATTGAACCCTGATGGGCACAGAGCCAGGGTAAAACCCAGACTTGGGCTAAAGCCCCAGACCCCGGTTCAGCCCCAGGCCCAGGTCAAAGCCCCAGGCCCCGGTTCAGCCCCAGGCCCAGGTTAAAGCCCCAGACCCCGGTTCAGCCCCAGGCCCAGGTCAAAGCCCCAGGCCCAGGTTCAGCCCCAGGCCCAGGTTAAAGCCCCAGACCCCGGTTCAGCCCCAGACCCCGGTTCAGCCCCAGACCCCGGTTCAGCCCCAGACCCCGGTTCAGCCCCAGGCCCAGGTTAAAGCCCCAGACCCCGGTTCAGCCCCAGACCCCGGTTCAGCCCCAGACCCTGGTTCAGCCCCAGACCCCGGTTCAGCCCCAGACCCCGGTTCAGCCCCAGGCCCCGGTTCAGCCCCAGGCCCGGGTTCAGCCCCAGGCCCGGGTTCAGCCCCAGGCCCGGGTTCAGCCCCAGGCCCGGGTTAAAGCCCCAGGCCCCGGTTCAGCCCCAGGCCCCGGTTCAGCCCCAGGCCCGGGTTAAAACCCCAGGCCCGGGTTAAAACCCCAGGCCCAGGTTAAAACCCCAGGCCCCAGTTCAGCCCCAGGCCCCGGTTCAGCCCCAGGCCCCAGTTCAGCCCCAGGCCCCAGTTCAGCCCCAGGCCCCAGTTCAGCCCCAGGCCCCAGTTCAGCCCCAGGGCGCTTCAGGCGCTGTCTCG